>NC_141161.1:58730383-58865383 GCF_053477565.2 Lygodium microphyllum
AAACAACTACTACTATCACTCCCACTACCACTACTACTACTATGGCTACCACAACAATAACAAACAAGAAAATAATAAATTAAACAACAACTACCGCTACCCCTACCACTACCGCTACCACTACCACCACCACTACTACTACTACGACTACCACAAAAACAACAAAAAAGAAAATAATAAATTAAACAACAACTACCACTACCGCTATCGCTACCGCTACTGCTACCACTGCTACTACTACTATGACTACCACAACAATAACAAACAATTAAAAAAGAAAAGAAGAAATAAAACAACAACAATAATAACAACAACCTCTCCCTCCCTCTCCCTCTCTTTCTCTCTTTCCCTATTATGTTTAATGTTTTCTCCCTCTCTCTCTCGTTCCTTCTTTTCTTTTCTCTCTTCCTCTCCCTCTCTCATTTTCTCTCTCTCTCTCTCTCTCTCTCTCTCTCTCTCTCTCTCTCTCTCTCTCTCAATACACATGATTTTTAATAAAAACAAGTAAAAGAAAAAGAGAAAAAACAAAAACAAAGCAAGAAGGAACAATGCACTCAATGTAAAGGCTTGAGAATGGATTCGGCGGCTCCTCTTCGTGATGGCGGCTCCTCTTCACTCTCCATACACTTCCTCCTCTTCTTCACGAACGGCGGTGGCGGCGGTAAGAAGCTTTTTTTCTCCCTCTTTGTCTCCCTCTTCCTCTCAAATGCAAGATGGAGTTCGCTCTCCCTTTCGCTCTCTCTTTTGTTTATTTGCGCAAAATAACACGCTCGGGTTTCAGCCCGTGTTTTTTCACCTGAGTACCTTCGCTATTAGCATCGCATTTGCGATGCTAATAGTAATGCAAATAGCGACACCGCTATTTTGCATCAGAAAGCATTGTTGCTATGCCTTCATATCCTTGTAGTGTAACTAGGCTCGCTTGAGTCTACCCCACAGTGGAAGTTTTGGTCGTTCCCATGAGGATTGACATGAGTCTTTCTGGTCAAATCTATTATTAACAGTCAGTTGATTAGTATTAGCGGTTTGAGATTCCATGCCCTATAGAAATTGCTAACTGAAATGGACTTACGTTGTGCTGGGTTAAAAGAGAATGGAAGAAGTATGACACTTTAATTTCTTCTGCCCCAGGGTTCTAAAGTGATGCAAGTCAGGCTCTCTGATCTCTAATAGTCCATAAAAAATGCGATTTTTATTCCTTCTTAGGAAAGCTCTCGGCTTATCGAGACCACCCAACCATAGGTCTGGATTCATCAAGGTCCATCCTCCTGCTTTCCTTGAGAGAGTGTTATAAATTTCCTAATTACCTACCACTTTAGGTTCAGCATATAAAAACAAATTCTTTGAATTATCTCTTGATAAAATTCATTACACGCCTCTAATTCACTATACAAAAACAAAGTAAAGAAATTCCTTCTTAATAGTTCATTTCAAAAAAATGAAAATTTACCATGTTTTCTATTTGAAGGTAATTATTCTCTCTAAATTCCGTTCCCCAACTAGTATTGGAACTTCCGAGACACATTTTCGAAATCAAAGGGTAGATGGTAGTTTGTAAGAGCCTAAGGAGTTTATGACCAGAGCCCCTTGGTATCCTCACCTCCTCCTGCTGACTAGTGTTCCCTATGACAAGACCTTTCACGTCATGATTGGTCTATACTCACTAATGCTAAAGAAAAGGAAAACCCCCTTGGAGTAGGTTTTATTCACGTTGGCCTTGGGGAGGTCTAGCACCATTAAGAACACTGCCTCAGTCTCGGCATTCTATGCTCAATAGGATATTGCCTCAATCGACGATCTATACTTACTCAGTCACCCATCTTTTAGCCTGGTGATTTTAGGAAAGATAAGTACCTAACTTACAATCACAAACATCTTATTTTGAATGCATTACTTCTAACAAATTTATTTCCAAGAAAAATCTTTTCTTTCCAAAAATAATAACATCAAGGCAAAATTAGTGTAAGTGGCAATACTTTCCAATAGTCTTTCCGGATTTTCCCTTCCTCATGATCTAGTTGGATTAAATCCAAAAAAGAATTTTATTCTTGAGAATAACCTCTTTTGGAGTTTCGTAGATCCTTGCCCACAATAAAAGAAAATCTTGGTTAGTTTAATTACGAATAGTATTCTTTGGCAATTTCATCTCAAGGTTTCTTATATAGCGAGGATTAGTGTCCGTGATTACCTATCCGAGGTTTTGTTCGTTTCGATCAATGCAAATAAAAAATATTAAATCTTTCAGGGACACAATACCTCCCTTGTACTCGCTTAGGTTCATCTAGTACAAACCCAAATTACCCCCTGGAATTTGCAGTTAAGAATTCTTTTAAAAATGTTATATGTAGGAATTGAATAAAATCTTATTTTACGAATGCAACTTTTGTTTCCCGTTCATGGGATGGTAGCTTGCTAGCTACCTTAATTATAAAATATAGGACATGGGAATCCATGACGAGTGCTTAGTTGATGGTATTCACAACTTCGTTTCTAACCCCAGTACTTGTCATTCCATTTGTAGTGATTATGACCACAGTGTTATTGGCGGCTCCTATCTCTGCAACCTTCGTAACTCTCTTCTTTTGGGCCATGGTCTTTAATCGCAAGATTGAAATGGGAATTTTTTGGCGAATGATCTTGGGGGTAATTAGATTGATAGAATTTTGATTGATGGGAGAAGGCGATCACCAAGAATTTAGAAAAATCGACAAGAGTCTTGATTCCATAGAGAAATGGGATAGAAGGGATGGAGATTTTCATTCCAAGAGTTCACAAAATATCCTTATTATCTTTATGATGATGAGGGTTCCCGTCCTTGCATTTCTCTTGCCCCATTTCCTCTCGCTCTACACTCCTTAGAAGGGCCTCTCCTCTCTTGCTCTAACTATCCTCAACGGCTTCCCATTCCTCATATTTATAACTAAATTGAAGGAGAAGGGTTGTGGCCAAGAAGAAGAGCTCTTTATGGAGGGTATCTTGGCAAATCAACAATCTAGAAGCTTTCAAGATGCAATTTGATGCTGGCGATTTGATCTCTAAGGCCCAAAGATGCTGCCAGAGATGCCATGACTTATTCACCTGCCTCTCGAATGATCTTGTTTCAATCCAAGCCTCTCAACAAATTGAGAAGAGGGGGAGATTGCTGAAGTTAACTACTGAACTACAGAAGGAGAATTCAAGATTTTCCACCCAAAATAGAAATTGCAAAATTGGGGGGATTCATCGCATTGTTTTTTTCAATAAAAAAGAGGGGGGGGGAAGGGGGCGACAGCTTGTTCGTGATGTCTTCTTCTTCTTCTTCTTTAGTTCATAAGATTTTAAGCTTTTAAATCTTAAAGCTTTGTGATTTATCTTACTTGTCAAGATTTAAATGGGTTTGGTTAGATTCGACTTATGGCCTATGACTCACGTTCACGCAGTAACTTCCATGATGGGTAGCTACAGTTCTTATCAATTTGGAAAAATTTCGGGTCATGAACCTTGGACCATTTTGCTTGAGATCTTCTCTATTTAATGATTTAGAGTTCTTCAAATCCATTTTGTAAGAAGTCGGGAAGATTTGAAATTTAATTTGGGATATCACACTCACCTTCAAAACATACTCATTTATAAATATTTTCCCTTTCTTCAAAGTGTTCATCTCTTGTTGAGTTGAATTTTTGATGTCTTTGTATTTACTGAAAATATATTTTAGAAGGTAGTGTAAGCTGCATTTGAACTCTCTACACTTCTAATATATCCCAACATAGTATTATCAAAATGATTGTAGATAACCAATACATAAGCTTATTGTCTTTTGCATTTCATTCTTTCCACACATTTAATTCTTCTATAGTCAAAGGATCAAGTAGCTCTAGTTCATTTTCTTCATCTAAAATAAACTCATAGAGAAAATTTCCAATAAGGAATTTTTGCAGAAGGAACTTCTGTAATGGATAGTTATAATTTTCAAAATTTTCAAAAATAGGATTGTCATTGGTCTTAGACACTATGATAAAATTCAGTACTAAACAATAAACAAGTCTTTTGTAACCTTTCACAAGAAGTGCCCAATAATAAACTAGACACCCTTATTTGCTAACTACTTAATAACCTGGTCAACAATATATATGATCTACAACCTACTATGGCCAATATAGCCAAAATTACAATATAGCATGAAACTGTTGTTTGTAACCTTGCAGCGCCAAAATTATCCATAAGGAAAGAGTAAGATAATGAAAGATTTTCTTACCCATTACTTATTTTCTTGAATCCTTGGTTCTTATTCTTCACTTCAATCTCCAAAAGCAATGTTATGAATTGCATGGTGAAGGAACTTGCTTAAGCTATTGTCTCAAACATGCAATATATACAAGGAGAAGCTCATTTAAGGACACAAGAGAGATGGAGGCCAAAATATTTTCTTGTTATTTTTTTCTTCTATCTCACATTATATAATATACACAAAGTATAGATAAAATACAATATAAAGAAAAGTGGCCCATCAAGTCAAATTGTGCATAAGTGACTATACTAATCAACATGCACTATAATTATGCTAGTTGTAGGTAGGTATAACTAACGAAATGCAATAACTGATGAGTCAATAGCCATGCGAATATCATAATGATCATCAATATGCTAAGTGTATATATGTGGATCCATCTAATTACATGGTCTATCGTTGATGTTTGCATTTGTTGAGCTTGCCATCTCAATACTCTTGGCTTGAACAATATCTTTGTCATGCATCAATTACACATATCTCCTTATTTTTTAGCTCCATAGTAATATATGGATAATGTTTCATCAATAGCCTCAGGTGGAATCAATGAACAATCTCAATAAACATGCAATGCATAATATCAATGCATATATGATCAAAGAGATTTGGAGTGATAGTCTTCTCTCTCTCTCTCTCTCTCTCTCTCTCTCTCTCTCTCTCTCTCTCTCTCTCTCTCTCTCTCTCTCTCTCTCTCTCTCTCCATCTCATTTGTTTCTCTCTTCTCTCTTTTCCTCTCCCTCTTTAACTCTCACTATCTCTCTTTAGCTCTCACTGATCTTTACTACTCTCTCGTTACTATCTTTTTTACTACACTTCCTCTCTCTCTAAATCTCACACTCTCTCTTCTATCCTCTTTATCTCGCAAATCTCTCTCACTCTTTCCACACACACACACACACACATTCAAAATAAGGAAGAGGGGAGGTTTAGAGAGTGGGAGGTCCTATAGTGAGGTGAGATGGTGATCCAAGAGACTGAGCAAGGGGAGGAGTTTAGGGGATGGTGCAATCCAAGGGGGAGATAGTAAAAGTATGTTCTACTATATATTATTTATTGTAATGATTTCAAGCCTTTGGAATGAGGGGGTTTTACATGGGGACATCACGCCCTAGAATTGGGGGTGTATTTTGACAAGATCGATTCAATGAACTATGTGGCTTTATTGGTAGAGTAGTTCTAAGATACATGAATGGTAGGGATCTAATGTCTAGATTGCCTTCCCAAGTCCATGTTTATTAGGTATTACAATTCACTTATACTTGATGACATAGCTAGGGTTTAGGACATAGGATTAATAAGCTAGCAATCAAATTTGTGCTCTTCTTCTTCTAAGGACTAGTTAATGTTTGTCTTTCCAATGATAGTGTATGTTGGTAGTCTAGATGCATAGCCCCTACCATGCATATTAGCTATAATTTTTGAGACTCTTCCTTGAGCATTGGAAGAACCTTTCAAATTAGTGGTTGTTTCATGGTTGGGACATTTGAACCTTAAGAGATGGAGCTAATTGAAATTGTAGCACCTATCCATTAGGGCATTCAATCCTTAAATGGCCTGTTTCATTCTAGATGTACAATTTATCTTCTCTTGATTCTCTTGACCACTTTATGAGTTATGTCTTGCACCATGATTAATTTTTCTATGCTTCCTTTGAATGTAAATGTCCCCACAATCTTTGCTAATCTCCCTTATAAAAAAAGCTTAGCCCTCAACAAATCATATTCAAAATGATTTGGTCTCATGGATTTTATCCAAGGTTGTAATTCATGAAATTCTTCTCTTAGATCTTAGCACTAAAGCTTATACAGGGTACTAAACACTTAAGACATCACTTAACATAAATTTGCAAGATACATCTCTTATTTAAATATTATAATACTATACCAATAGTTGGTATTCATATCATGCTCTATTTAAGGGATAAAATCCAAGCTTTGGGTTATAACACTCCTAATTCATTTCAATGTAATCCCATGTTGACTTACCTACCCCTAGCTAGGCTAGAGACGATATTTTTTGTTAGGCTTGCCTTCAGCACATATGTGACAAAACTCATGCTGACATACATGCCCCTAGCTAGGCTAGAGAGGATTTTTTTAAAATTAAACTTGCCTTTAGTACATTTGTGACAAATCTCATGTGGTGGGAGAATCTGCTTGAACCACTACACCAAATGCGTATAGAAAAGATGCAAGGAAGGCTTACTCAAACACATGAGAAGAGAGATGAGAGGCCAAAATATTTTCTTGATGTTCCAAAAAATATGTTTTTCTTATTCTTCCTTCTCACACACTATAATGAACACTAAGCATAGATAAGGCAAGATTCAATAGTCACTCAAATGCGTCTCTATGAGCAACACTATGTGGACCCTATAGGGTGCACCAATTTATCTACTGATGTAGTCTATGAGTCTATCTTGCAATGAGACATCAATGCCTCAGCATTAAAGGGATCAAACTTATGGGTCCCTAAACTTTAATGTTTTCCTAAAACTAAAGTCTAACACCCCTCCTAAAGAGACCAGTTGGTAGCCACTCAAGAAGGAGAGTAATACTACCCTTGGGTTAAGGAGAGTGAAATGAGAGAGAGTTAACTATCAAACCCTCTATTATAGCATAGTGACACATTTTTTCTTCTAAAATAATATTGGTTTAGGCTCTAACCTCTTTAGTGAGTCATGATTGATCAACTCTAGTCCTAACAATGTCGTAAAAATCCACATGGCCAATTGCCATTGAGACTTCCTTCCACCCTCTTGCCACCCCACATACACAACAATATTTAGACTTATTACGGTACCACATAAGTGAATATATACAACCACCACACTTTTAATCACCCATTACAAAAGGCTTGTTTCATGATCCTTATCACACAACACATTGATAAACAAACATTGAATAATAATATATTTTAAGTAGTATTCAATTCCTTTATTACAATCTCCATGAGATTCTCTATTCCCATGAAGTCATTCCACTTCTTATCTAGAATTTGATGTCTTTCATCCCAATCTAGGTGAATCATGAATATATTATATCCCTATCATAGGCTATAGAGAGATCCACAAGCTCTGAGATACTCTAAGATCCTTTGCCTAAATTGATGAAGCAATGATGTGCTTGGCCCTTTCTTGTATCACTTGGATATTAGTTCTAGATACTAAGTAGCTTATCTCAGTATTTGTGGATTTCTCATTGGACCTTGGGGCTAGTCTAACTACTCAAGGCACATTGTTGGTCCCATAGACCCAACTTCCATATATCCACTTGAATCATCTTATTATTATCACAAGTACAATCACAAAGTATTCATACAACAATAATATATACAACTATTTTTAGGAAATATTATATAAATTAGTATCAAGAGGTATGCAAGAAATTGTACTAAATATTATTTGATTGAAGATGTTTGGGGTGGTATATTTTGCTTCCCTTTCTCTATTTGATTCATGTCTCTTTCCCCTTCAAGGCTCCTTTAAGGAATCTCTCTCTCTCTCTCTCTCTCTCTCTCTCTCTCTCTCTCTCTCTCTCTCATGTCTTTACTTTTTGAATTGAAACTCACATAATTTTTAACCTTTCTAAAGTAATACCATAATGTTGAACTATAATTTTTCTCTACTATATGAACTATAATTTTTCTCTACTATAACTATTTTATTTCTCATTGATACTCTCGTTCTCTTACTTTCTTGTCTCTCTTTCTCTCATTATGTCTCCTTCTTTGATCCACACACACACACACACACACACACACACACACACACACACACACACACACACACACACACACACACACACACACACACACACACACACACACACACACACACACACACACACACACACACACACACACACACACACACACACACACACACACACATGTCGAGGAGAGAGAGAGTACAATGAAAGGTGAGTGAGAGTGGTAGATCAACTATCGAATAACCTTGGGTGAGATAGTGAAAGCACATCATCTTTTTCAACATTAATAAAATCCTTTGGAATGAGGTGGGGGATTCACTTGGGGAAATCGATAACATGGGAGGTAGGACTCTAGGGACTAGGTTGCATTGTGGGGTAACACTCATATCATGCTTGGGCATGGTCATAGTGGCCCGGGGCTTCCCGTTCGATTGCACATAGCTAAGTAAGTGGGTTGGTGAGCACATTGAGTGAGTAGAGACGGGGACAAGATCTCGTCTTAGTTGGGGCGAGACGTAAAGGCGTGAAATATTTTCACCGCCTTACCTCTCACCCCAACTAAAATGAGAGCTCATCGCCCTCTCAAATATTTCACCCCAACAAAAATGAGAGCTTGTCCCTCTCTCTACTCACTCGATGTGCTCACCAACCCAATTACTTAGTTATGTGTAATTTGATGGGAAGCCCAAGGCCACTACAACCATGCCCAAGTGTGATATGAGTGTTAACCCCTAGTGGGCCTTGTAGAGCCCCGTCCCCGGAGGTAATTGTAATGAGTCTCACAAGTGAAACTTAAATAATTGAATGAAATCTTCTTGTAGTCTAAGACCATTGTGTGCCCTAAGAGAATGCTCATGTGTCCTTGTTATATTAGTACATTTAGTCATGCCAAACAAGTGACATTTCCATTTTTGAAAATTCCTATGAAGGATATATGCATATTTCCACTCCAAGCATACTCTTTTCTCTTTGATGCACCAACTTTGGAAGATGATATCATCTCTAATACGTAGTCTATAGTCCAATCATTCACAAATTCACCCTTTAAAAATGAGATAATAGAGAGATGAAATTTTAAATTCCAAAACACAAACATTAAAAGGATTACTAACATGATAAAACATTATCCTTGAGGGTAAATAGATAAGGAAACCATGAGTAGCTTCAAGAAATAAGCAACCACATCATATTTCCACATGTTATCTCTACAATTTGTAGGAATAGTAAAATTTAATGATGACATTTATGGATGAAAATGAATATTATGCTCATATTGGGAATAATGTCACACTATAGATAAAGGAAAGAAGGGTCTCTCAAGATAGGGGTAAGAAGGATGTCCCATAGTAATGTGTATACATAATCACTCAAACATCACATGTTAACCTACCTTTACTAGATGGTATGAATAGTTGAAAGTTAAAGGAAGCATCAATATAATACCAAAAAGTAAGCATCATATTATGTATGATCCAAATAATTAAATAATTGATTATGAGTCAAATGGTAAAATAAGTGTTGGTATATTTAGCCCAAAGGATACAGTCAATACAACATTCAAACGACCCCAAGAAAAAAGAGCAACATAGAATATCAAATAATAAAGTATGAAAATTTTAGCCAAAGTGAGTTTACTTGATGCCAAATTATCAATACTTGTTAGGTAGAAGGAGGCCTCATAATATAACTATTAGAAAAATCAGTATAAAGAAGACAATTAATGTGAGTAGTGACATATGTCATGTTTGGCTAAAAGAATTGGCTCACAATCAAATGTATGTACCATCACCTCCACCTTTGGCAAACACATCTATCAATAAAAGTATTGCAAGGTCACATATCTAGCCACATGAATGGTAACACCATCAAATAACACAAAACACTAATGTTAAGTATGCTTGTAAGACTTCGTAACACAGTTAGCCCTAATAAGGAACTATGCATCAACAATTAAGGTAAAGACACATCTAATCAAGTAAAAACATCTATGTGTGCATGATACTCTTAGTTGAAATAAAATAAATGAATGCCAAAATATTTATTGTCCTATCCTACACACTTATATTATAAAAGTCAAAAACACACTTTAACAATTTACTTGAGTTTATTTATTTTTACATAACTTTCATTTTTACTTAATTTTCTTTTTCTTTGATAAAAATCATTACAAGATAAAACTACTCAACTACTTCTTATCTATTTTATTAAATAAAAAATCTTAAATCTTAAAAAGTACTTGATTATTTGATTACTTTGAAGTTATCCTAAAGAAATTAATTGGTTCAACTAAAATTCAAAGTAGATATCTATTTGGCTAAGACTAATTTGGTTCTAGAGTTGGAAAAACAAAACACATCTAAACAATCAATAGTTTAAACCAATTTTATGCATATCAAGAGTCTATATACTATAAGGGAATGAACCTATTGTGATGCTCTTAATTAAAAATTCTTTTAATTAGAGTCTCTATTACCGATGCTATCTATTGATGTTATATAGCTATACTAATGTTGACATTGCTACCAATGTTGATACCAATGCTAATACCAATATTGACTAACACTATATTATGGGAAAAGAAAGAGCCAAAACAAACGTTGCAAAATACTACATCTATTTTGGGGTGTGTGTGTGTGTGGAGAGAGAGAGAGAGAGAGAGAGAGAGAGAGAGAGAGAGAGAGAGAGAGAGAGAGAGAGAGAGAGAGAGAGAGAGAGAGAGAGAGAGAGAGAGAGAGAGAGAGAGAGAGAGAGAGCGAGAGCTTCAAGGCGAAGCTTGAAGAGAATACAAAGGGGAGCGCTAAGGAAAGCCCAAAGGGGAAGGTGAAGGAGAAGCTTGTATAGAAGAGCTTCAAAGTAGTGATGTATGTCTTTGAAATGTGAGGTAAGCCCTTTTTTGCTTCTCTCCCTCTTTCCTTACATTGTTGTTTATGTGGAGAGAGAAAGAGAGAGGGAGGAAGAGAGAGAAAGTGGGGGTGGGGAGAGGGAGGGAGAAATTTTTTTGGCTACATTATGGTTTATGTAGATATATATATATATATATATATATATGGAAAGATAGGGGTAGAGAGAGAGGGTAAACGAGGGAGATGGAAAGAGGAAGATAGAGGAAAGGGGGTTAAGAGCATGGGAGGGATTAAGAGGGAGAGAGAAAGAGAGGGAGATTAAGAGGGAAATAGTAAGAGAGAGAGATTAAGAGAGAGGATAAGAGTGTGTGAGAGAGCAAGGGAGAGATGGAAAGAGGGAGAGAGAGGAATGGTGGGAGAGATGGAGAGAGTAAGAGGGGGAGAGAGAGGTAAGAGGGAGAGAAAGAGATGGAGGGAGATTAAGAGAGAGAGGATAGAGGAGGGAGAGAGATTTGGAGAGAGGGTAAGAGAGGGAGAGAGAGATACTAAGAGAGGGTAAGAGACAAAGAGAGTTAAATTAAGGAGGAGGGAAATAATGGGAAATTAATAGGGAGGGAAAGAGATGGAGGGAGACCAAGAAAGAGGGTCAAAGGGTAAGAAAGAGAGAGAGATTAAGAGGGACAAAAGAGAGGGAGGGAGAGAGAGAAAGAGAGAGGGAGGGAAAGAGAGAGGGAGGGAAAGATAGAGAGATTAAAAAGGAGATTAAGAGAGGGGAAAATAGAGGGAGATTAAGAGGGATAGTAAGAGAGAGGGAGGGAGAGTGAGAGACAAGGTAAGATTAAAAGAGAGAGAGATTTGGAGGGAGGAAAGGAAAGGGGCATTAAGAGAGAGGGAGATTAAGAGGGAGAGACTAAGAGGGAGGGAAAAATATTAAGGCAATGATAGAGATTAAGGGAGGGAGATTGAGGGAGAGGGAGAGGAGAAAAAATAGAGGGGAAAAAGAGTAAGAGGGAGGAGACAGAGGGTAATAGAGTAAGAGAGAGAGAGATCAAGAGGGAAGTAATCTTTAATGAAATGGCCAGTTTTCATACATTTTAAAGTAAGCATTAAGTAGATTGATATATAACACTGTCTACTTTACAATGGTTTTACATTCCATGTTTGAGACCAGAAGGAAGTTGCTTATTTATTCCATGTCTTTATTTATTCATACATGCGGATACCACCTATGAATTGCAAAAAAGTTAAAAATTCCTATAAAATTTAAACAAACTTAGCTTTTAAATATTTTTAAGTTACAAAAATAGCAAACACATGTAATTCCGCTTTAAAATCCCTTGAGAATTATTTGTATCTACTATCAAAAATATTTTTTGTAAACATTAAGGGAGACATGCATGTACAATATTAGCTAACAGCCTAGCAACTAAGATGTCAATGGATACAAGATCCCAATTGAATTAATCTCTTGTCCTTTCTAGAAAGAAGATCGATGTCATTATATCCTATACACAATATTATTAAAGCTAGTCCTCCTTGGATACCAAGGTGAAATGATATAGTATCAACTATTTTATTTTAATAATATGATAAGTAAATTAAAATATCAAAGTAAATACATCAAAATGCCCATGGTGAATGCCAACTAGTGAAGCATTATAGAGCTTTTTATAAGAAACCCTATAAAGAGGGGCTTTAGCCTTCATCCTTTTGAACATACCAATCTTTTTTTGCACCATAATGATAGGCATAAGATGGCATTTGCCACTAAATGTGGAGTCTTTGCCTACATAGTCATGCCTTTTGGATTGACTAATGCACCAGCCACTTTCCAACGACTGATATGTACAATATTCAAAGACATGCTAAGAACGGAGTTAGAAGTCTTTGTGGACAACTTGTGCGTTTAGTCTACTTGGCAAGAACACTTAGACAAGCTCCAAGCGGTCTTTGAATGATGTTGACTATACCACCTCTCATTGAACCCCTTGAAACATGGATGTATCCTAGGACACATGGTGTCAAAGAATGGCATTGCCACAGATTTCTCAAAGATCAAGGTCATTGTCGATCTTCCACCCCTAGCTGATTACAAGGGTGTTCAGTGCTTCTTAGGACATACTGGGTACTATCGACGTTTTGTGTTAAACTATACATTGATTGCTAGGCCTCTATACAAGCTGTTGATTTTATTCGAATGGAACGCGAAGTGCCAACGCATGTATGAGGAATTAAAAAAGGGTTCTAACCACTACTCCAATACTACGAGTCCCAGATTGGACACTCACGTTCCACGTGCACATCGATGCTTCGAAATTCGCAGTAGAAGCTGTGTTGTGCCAACTTGGTGAACACAACCTAAATTATCTAGTGAGCTTTGCTAGCAGACAACTCACTGAGACTAAAATGAATTACTCAACAATGGAGAAAGAGGGCTTGGCCATGGTGTTTGTTGTAAAGAAATTTCAGCACTATCTTTTGGCTACGCCTTTTACTTTCTTTGTTGAGCATCAAGCCTTGCTGTACCTAGTTAATAAACCATGCGCTACAGGATGCATTGTCAGATGGCTTCTTCTACTTTTGGAATTTGATTTATCCATGGTAGTGCGTAAAGAAAAGCAGTACTACATGGCTGACCATTTGTCTCATATTCACATAGGACAAGTGGCTGGCCGAGGCATTGTGGATGGACTGCCAGACACACACCTATTCCACTTATCCAACAAAAAAGATTTATTTAGACCTAACATGATGCCATATCGGGCTGATGATATAGTTCAATTGCTTGAGCACGGACAACCAGAGTGACCGATAGATAAAGCCTGACTTAGGCAGCTCATTCTAAAGATCCAACCATACCAGTTGATAGCAAGCCAACTTACTATGTAGATGCATGTGTGAACATGACATGCATGACATGCTAACAAAGGCACACGTCGGAATCGTCGGATGACATTTCAGCAGAGAAGCAACAACTCACAAAGTATTGCAGTCCCAGTTGTGGTGGCCTACCCTTTTCCAAGATGCTACATGCTTCGTGAAACACTATGACGAGTGCCAAAGGACCAAATTCTCGATTCTTAAGGATCATATGGAGCTAACCCCAATTATCGCACGACATTTCAGGAGAGAAGAAACAACTCACAAAGTATTGCAGTCCCAGCTGTGGTGGCCTACCCTTTTCCAAGATGCTACACACTTCGTGAAACACTATGATGAGTGCCAAAGGACCAAAGTCTCGATTCGTAAGGATCATATGGAGCTAACCCCAATTATCACACGACAACCCTTCGAGAAATGGGGGATTGACTTCATCGAACCCATTAGTCCTACATCGCAGTATTCACAAGCCAAATACATTACTGTGACTACCGATTATTTGACAAAGTGGGCAGAAGAACGAGCTACAAGAAAGAATGATGCTCGGACCACTGCTAAGTTCCTATGGGAGTAAGTGATCTCACAATTCGACTACCCCATCAAACTAGTTAGTGACCAAGGCACCGACTTCATCAACAAAGTGATAGCTCACCTCCTATCCTCCTTCCTAATTATCCATTGAAAATCCTCGCCTTATTATCCACAAGAAAACGATCAAGCCAAATCAACAAATAAAATCCAGATAAACTTCCTAACTAAGGTCATCTCTGCTTTTCACGCAGTGATTGGGACAACAACCTGATGGCGGCCTTACGGGCCTATCGCATGGCTTATAAGATAGTTGTAGGACAAACCCCCTTTAGATTGACATATGGCATAGAGGCAATCCTCCCCTTAGAATTCTGCGTACCAAGCCTCAAGATCGCCCTTCAAGAAAGATGGGATGGAAAGGGGGCATGGATGGAATGCTTAATTGAACTCGAATGCTTAACGAAAACCTGGCTTTTAGCCACCCATGCGCTCATATGCAAGAAGGCAAGATGCAAAAGCTGGTTTGACAAGCATGTCTGGCAGTGTAGCTTCGAATAGGGTGACTTAGTATTGCTATACTTAGTCAAAGGACATAAGAAAAAGTTGAAATTTTGGGGGCTAGGACATTTTAAGGTTTGGACCATCGGTCAAACTAGAAATAAAGAACTCGAAACCCTAGAGGGTGAAGGCATAGGCTTCTTCAATGGCAGACGCATAAAGAATTACTTCCCTTCCACACACCCATTGCATGAGCCCCTGACGCCAGCACTCACTGTCCATGTACGAGTAGCCACTATCACTGCAATGGATGGTGAGGATGAGGAAGTAGTATCACCAATCTACCTTAACATGATGGTCACTGCTAGGCATATGTACACCATCAATGTATTGATTGATGAGGGAGTTGATTTTAATATATTAACTCATGACCATTGGACCCAAATTGGAAAACCGCCATTGCAATGCTAGCCTCACCCCTTATGGAGGCCAATCCTATAAACTTTTGGGAAAGTGCAAGGTTGTATTTTCTATCGAGTCTGAGAGCATGTCGATGATTTTCTATGTGTTTCCCAACACTAAGGAGGTAGTACAAAATCTCTATTAGGACAAACTTTCAAGAGGCAAGCTCATTGCAATGTCGACTACGAATCGCAACGCATCTACCTAGCCATGGGTGAAGTTGGCATAGTTATATCTTTCGGCAAGGGCGGTGTGACTCCTTACAAGTTCACAAAGCCACCGGTAAAGAAACCCACTGCCAAGTCTCAAGAGGGGGGTCGTGACTTGTCACAACCTATCTAGCCTCGAGGCCAGCAACCCATTAGAACCACCACTGAAGCCCATGAATCCCAGTTCAAATGGGTACCTAAACAGGGATTGACACCTAGAAATAGAAACTCATGGTCTTGCAAGGCTAACAATCCACACCCAAAACCTGGGAGGCCAAGGCAGAATCCTAAACATCAATGCACGATCAAGCCGTGATGGGTCCCTAAGGCCTTATTGCGCATGCAATGCTACTATAAGGGTAACACCTAGATTTGGATGCCTAAAGCCAGAATGACCAAAGGCCCTACACAAGTGCCACCCTCAAGCTTGACCATCTACAACATCATGCCAAAAACACTCAAACCACTAGTGTATCAAGTTGCTAAGCCCATAGAATCTCATTGCCAGTTCTAGCGCACATGATGCCACTTAGATCCCAAGTGCATCTAGTAGCACGAAAATTGTAACCGCCACCAAAACCAGTAGATGGGAAACCCAACTCCAACCTGAAAAGCAAACCACACTACGACCATTACTAGTCGAATTATCTAGCCTTGTTAAACCTCAACCACCTGCCCGGCTTAGACCCTCTTATGAGCAGCGCTCAATTCTAACCTCGATTGTGGATTTAGCTGAAAATACTGGGGATGACTTGGTTTCCTACCTTCGATGTTGGATGCTACTTTCATGACATTGGCTAAAAGCTACAATTGACTAGATCTAGGACTCTTGGAAGAACCTATATCGACAGAAGTACAAACACTCCCTTGTTCTTGGGAGGAGTCAAAATTCGTATTTTTAAAAGCTTCCAAACCAGCTGCGCAGTTAATTGCAACCGAAGTATCCAAGGAACAAGCGATTAAACATCATCTCATCACGTGGTATAGCAAGAGCACGATCATGGCCACCAACCAAGAAATTGAGAAGTTGCAATGGCTTGCCGATCACAATTCCCCCTTCTTGCAGAAATGGTACGCTCTATGATTTCAATGGGAGCTAGAGGGATGCCAAATAATGACCAATGTTGAACAATGATGTACAATCAAAGCATCTGAATATGACCCAACTTATGTCGCTCCAACTTCATATAGGGTGTTGACTACTCTCCATAATCGACCCATGGAAGTCCACATTAAAGAACACCCTTATCTAGATCACATCATCATCGAGGAGGAGTTGCACATTGCTAGCAGAGTGGCCTTTGGTGACTTCTTACTTGATGTTCTCACTTACATTACACATGTGGGCATCCGCCCTTTCGATATGGACAACTATGCTCAGTTGGAATATAATCCAAGTTTCTATGTTTGGCTCATGCAAAAGTAAAACACTAAGATTGTGTGCTAAAGGCCCTTAATCCTCTAACCCTTTCATCCTAGGAAGGATTCTTTTCATTGCGAAGGGTGAAGGGGTAAGGTGAATCAAACCAAACACATAGAGAAAACAATAAAGAAAAGGTACACATTCCAAGGGTAAAATGCAACATGTTGTGATTAAGAAAAAGTTTAATAAAAGTTAAAATCAATAGACTACTGGGAGGAAAAATTCTACTTCTGCACACGAGCATTTTAGTTCAACAAGCATGTAGTTGTTTCCTATTACTTGCAATTACTTTGAAAACCATTAATGGAGAATATGGCTTCGTGATAGGCAGCCACCATGGAAAGCCAAGAAAAGGCTAGCAAATTTCCTTTTTCAAAGCAAGAACAAGAAAAATATGTACTTTCGGTGGAAATGCGAGCTTTCAACAAGTTCAAATTCCACATATCTTCAACCTAGATGATGTGGCCATTGAAGAACAGGCGGTAAGGCAGATCATCGAGCAATGCAACCTGCAGAAATATGTGGAAGCAGTGAGCCGGGGAGTGGATTACTTCCACTGTGTAGAGTTCATAAGGACTTTCCATAGAAACCACGGCACCATAATTGTGCATGAGGGGGAGGAAACTCGCCAAGTGTAGATCGACAAATTGACCCTGAAGCTCGTGGAAAAGGCATTGGTCCTAGTAAACAAAGTAGAAAGGAAGCCGAAAAGAGACGTATATGCCTTACTAGGGATGGACAATGTAAAATTCCACACCAATGACGGCATCATCTTGGTGGATATTCCTGATCCCGAAATCCAACTCCAAGCCAAGATGGTGCATGTGCTATTTTCTAGCCAAAGATACAACTCCATAATGAGCCACATCAATGTCCCCTTACTAGAGAATACAGCAAGGTTGTTGGATAAGATCAACCTCAACGAGTTTGTGAGGAAGACCATTGAAACCTTAATAAAAATCTTGGCAATGAGAGAGCAACCCGCTAGAGGAGAATCTCCCACCATCAAGGCTAAAAGGAAAGCTTCGTCTTCAAAGGGTACAACCATTGGATTCAATGGGGTCCTCATTGCAATCATCAGGGAAGCCCTAGGACAATAACAGGAAGAAAGAGAAGAAGGGGTGGATGAAACACCAAGAAGGTCACCACCCCACTAGAAACAAGAGGCATAGTCCAGCGAAAGGATGTTGAGTGAAGAAGAAGAGGGCAAGGAACAAGAAGAGCAAACTAGTCAGGGAGAGGCTAGGAAGACAAAGAAGAAAACTGCACAAGAACAGCAGGAGGAAGAGAGGAGGAAACAAGAAAGGGTAGACTTGCAAAGGACCCGTAGGGAGTCCAAATGGGCCGAGGAGGAGAGAAAGAAAAAGCAAGAAGAGGAGGAGGAGGAGTTGAGGAAAAAAGAGGAGGAAGACATGGCCCTTGCCACACGTAGGTCCATTGAGCAACAGTCTGGATACAATGAGACAGAACTGGTAAGCCCCATCAGAAATGAAAGGCCAAGCTCAAGTGCCTATGTGTATGAGTTTGTGCCACCTGCATTGCAAGAAGGCAAGGGCAAGGCTTCGATCACCCCCATCCCTACCCTCATGACACCCGCTACCACCACTGCCATCTCCACTCCCAGTTCTACGACCAGGTGGATGCCAGCAACCTAATAGCTTGGGTCTAGTACTTTGTAAATAAGGAAATGGGCCAAGGAGTAGGAGAGGGAACCCTCTTGGTAGGGACCAAAACACTGGTTGTGGCAGACGTTGAGTGGAGGCGAGACCCTAAGAAGCAAAAGGCGGCAGAGTCTACAACCTTCATCCCTGCAATAGAGAGGCCGCTCGAGGAATACAATGAGTACGCCAAAGAGCTCCTTTCTCAATTAGAGGGAGCCAAGGAGGAGAAGAGAACTGCGGTTGCAGAGCTTGAAGCTAAAAAGGAGGCCATGGCAACATTCCAGTTGGAGAGAACATGCCAAATGGCCATGGCCCAAAGGGAAGTCAATGAGCTGAAAGAGCAGCTACAAGCTAAGGAAGAGACAGAAGCTGAATGGCAAGTGTGCTTGAATGGAGAAACTGAGGCCACACAATGCCTACAACAGCACAATGAAGAGATTTTGGCACTCTACGAAGGTTTGCAAGCTCAAATGGAGAAACTCACTAAAGCCATAGAAGAGCTGGAGGAGCTAAGGGAGGAAAGTGTTCCCAGGTATGAAACAAAGATGGAGAGACTAACCCAAGAGGCTACCTTGGCGCAGGAAGAGAAGCAATAGCTAAGGGCAGAAATGGAAGACCAAGAACGAAGGTTGACATTACTAGCCCCCAGAGCAGGGGGAAATCCTTGAAGTCATGAAAAAGAGGGTGGAAGAATGGGACAATCAGAATGAAAAAAGGGTCAAACCTTTGGCATGTCACCTCGCTCAAGCCGAAAAAGAAAAGATACTTGCTGAAAGCAAAGTGGAGGCCGTCCAAGTGAGCTTCCACACCCAGTAATGCATGAGGAGGGAGAGTCCATGGAGGAATGAAAAAGAAATTGGGAATGGTTCATAGGGCATTGAAGGCTGGACTGCAAATGCCGCCACAACCTAGTGGAGTTGGCCCAAGCTTGGAAGAACAACACCATTATCTCCGGCCTAACCTCACAGGAAGTGGACGCACTCAGGTTTCTCGAAGAGGAGTAGCAAGAGCCAAATAGGGAAAGGGAGGTGGACATGAACTTTGAAATGGGACCACATGAAGATGAGCTTGTCTCACTGCCTCTTTTCCCAAGGCCTGAAGAGCAACAACACATAGACACCTCCCCAGAAAGAAAGGCGGCACTAAGAGAAAGAAGAAAGCAAATGGTGGAAGAGGCGAGGAGAAAGTGGAATGCCATAGGAGTGAGGGCATCCCATGCACCTATCCCACCATGTGCGGATGACACCCCAGCAAGCTTCCACACCAACCTCATAATCTGGGAGAGGCAAGAAATGGCTAGGAGCCCCTTTGACCTCAACTTCCAATTTTTCACCACTCTACATAGAGTGTTACCTATCAAGGTGGTGGAGGAGGTGATTAACATCATAAGCAGGCTTAGACAAAGATGGCTGGAGGAGAGAGAGTAGAACCCCACATTATGGGCCACAGAAGACATCGAAAGATTTTGGCAAACTAAATTTTTTGAATTACGACGGTCTGTGCTTGGCTACGAATGCCAACCTACATGGAGAAGAAGGGTCTGTGACACCAACTTGGACACTTGGATGGCCTTTTGCAACACTCAACCCTTCAAGTGAAATGACCCAACCTTTATGCCCTACCCTCGAAGGGTGGGAATGGACTTTGACTCTAGTGTCCATGACCATTATGACTTTCCTGTATTCGATAATCCTCATTGTACTACATATGAAGATGCCCTTGTCTTCACGTCAGAAAACTTGTATGATACTCTAATCTAATTCACTAACCAATTCTCTTCATGCCCTGACCCTGCCTTTATTACCACTTGTAATTACCTTAGATTGCTTAGGATACTCCTTAGGCAAGGCCCCATCCCGCAAGAATGCGACCTCCAAGTGCTCCATTTTGATCCTAATGCTATAGATACTTGTGCGATGGCTCAGCTAATGATGCAAGCCACTCTATTGCCTTGATTTTTCTTAGCTCTACTGGACTTCATGAATGATAGCCACTTCACCCTTTGCAATCATCCATTTCTCTCCACCACCACCACCCTTCAAGTTTTTCTAAATCTCAAGGGATATCTCCAAAGCCACTGATTCCTTAATAAATCTATTAAGCCCCCTTCTCCACCTCACTCCGATGACGAAGACTAAACTTCTGTCATGACTATGTAACATTATTATTATTATTTAATTAAAAAATAGAAAATATATCACACATCACTATCGCAAGTTGCACATCCACCACAGCCACTGCACTTAGGGGTCCTCAAGTTAGGTGCATCCGATGGCCCCGGTCAGTTGTCGGCTCCGTTCCTAACCCCCTAGCCTCATTTTGATCCCACACTTTCCGCTTAGGATACATCAAGGGCAGGACACACCCAGGGAGATAATACTCGCTTGTGGTTAGACTTCTCACCATAAGCTCTATCCCACTAGCATGCGCACAATGCACCACACAACAATGGCACACACCCACACGCAATACACCTTTCTTTTCTTTCCAGATACAACAGAAGGCCCCACCACTAACTTCAACGACCCCATCATCCATGCAATGTGCTCCCCATCTTATGAAACATTCTACTATGCCGATCCAACAAACCAAGGGGTGGACGGAACAACCCCATCGAAAAGTGAATGAAGAAGCGCATTTCAAATAGTGTATAAGAAGATCACTGTAGAGGGCCAGGTGATGGATCCATCCAACACAATATTTAATTTCAATGCCAGACCCACCCACTAGCTTCTCTCCATAACAAGGGCTCAGTCCAAACTCAAGGGCCTTTCAGGTCCATAAATCCCTCCAAGACAAGGGATCATCTCCAACTCAAGGGCCTCACAATTCCATAAATACCTCCAAGACCAGGGCTCAGTCCAAACTCAAGGGCTTCATAGTTTCATAAATCCCTCTAACACACCTTCAACCACGACTCGTACATAAACTCAAAGAGCTCCTTGGCTACTCCAGTAACAGAGTCTGACTCATCCCCCAACAAGTGCCATGGGACTAGCACTCAACTAGGAGGGGGATAATGTTAACCCTCAAATGGATAAGGTGGAAAATCCAGAAAATCTAAAGCAGAAGACAAAGCCAATGCAAAAGCAGAATGGAGAATGAAGGCATGCCAAGAAAAATCGGGAAACACAAGAAGTGTGAAAAAGTCCTAAATCAAGGAGAGGCGCTCAAGAAAAATCACAAGTCGATACTTTTGTAAAAGAGCGCAAGGTACACCGTGATTTATTTTAAGAGTGCTGAGCTCTGATCTGTGTAAATTGTAAATATAGATGGGTAGTAGGAAGGAAGCTAGGAAGATAGGAGAACAATGGAAAAAATAGCCTAGGCTATGGCTGGCCATGTAAAAAGGGGATGACCACCCAAATGGGATTTAGGGCTTTGTATATAAAGTTCAAAAGATGAATGAAATCTCATTCTTTGGTGTGTAACAAAGTGGACTCTTCTTCTTCTCTCCTTCTCTTCTCTTTTCTTGCTTGTGTGTGATTGAGGGAGGGAGTGTGAGAGTGTGAGGGAGTGAGTGTGTGAGGGTGAGGGATCAAGGAGGTGAAGCTCTCCACCATCTCCTCTCTTCTTCTTCTCTCCTCTTCCCTTCTCTTCTCTTGTCTCACGTGCAACTATGGAGGATGGAGCATGGAGGTGGAAGTTTGAGGATGCTTGAGCTTGCATCAGGAATCATGGGGCTATCAAAGTGCTCGAGAGAGGAAGCAACTCAGTTGGGCATTAAGGTAAGCTCACTACACTTGTAGAGAGGAATAGTGAGTCGGCTATGTGAGAGGTAGCCATTAGTGCTCACTTGAAATGCTTGAACAATAAGCGGTCCGTGGGTCTTGGCAGTAGAGCTTGCTCTCACCACTACAAATACCATTGACTATCAACATTTCACCTTCACTTTGAGACTTTATAATATCAAGAATACCTGTATGAGAGAATAACCATTTCAAGATTTTATGACTTTCAGTTGTACTTGGGCCACACCAGTCCACCAAAGCTCCATCTTGGATTGTATCTTAAGTTTTTGTTCTTACCCCCTACCAGTACTGTAATCCAATGCCCTATTTATGATACAGATGTTGAATCTTTCTATCTTTTGTTCCTTTTGAATCTGTGCTTCATCCAATTTTAGTGCAAACTTCAAAATACCACCACATTCTTGGATAGTAAATTTATACACATGGACCATTGCAATCAGAACTCTTTTAAGATAAATCCAAATATTATTAAATGTGTTGTATTCAAAAAGGCCTTTGTTTTATGTTTTTCATAGGACATAGATCCTTCTATATGAATATACTCTCCAAAAACATCTAGAATCCTATGATTCATAGCTGTCCTAGCAATTGAAACTGCAAGAGGCCGAGGCAAACCAAATTCACTTATTCTATGACATTTAAGATTTGTAAACCACAATTTAGAGAGAGCACGATAACCTCTACAACTGATACCCATACTATCACATGTCTCCACTATTTCATTTGGTGTAACTGTTCTTTTTAAATCTTTCATTGACTCTTTCAGAGTTTGGCTTCTCAAGTCTACATTTTCAGGTGATTTAAGAATCCTTATAATGTCCTTTTTTGTCATGGTTTCTTTAATAAGCTTAATCCTCTCATTTTTCTCTCGAATATCAATACCTAAAATATTAGAGACACATCTCTTTGCAAGATTTAGTCTCCTTTTCTTCACTCGACTACACAAGTCCATTATATTTTTAAGTGGTCTTTTTATATGTCTAAATCCTATTAGAGTTTCTTTTAAGCGCATCAATTTTTCTTGCAATGACTGATTAGAGTTTTCTAGATTATCAACCTTGTCCATTAGCTCAGAAATAGTTTTTTGTGCCAATGTTAATGCTTCCTTCATTTCATGCATTTGTTCTCTAAATGTAAAAGATACAGAATATAACCTCATGCAATAGCCAAGCACCCCATCACAACCATCTCCAACATACCTTATGAAGTTGTGAATATTGTAAAAAGGAGGGTGCTTACCTATAGAAGGGTCCCGAGGATAAATATTTCCATCCATCCATAAGTCTACATGCTTCTTTCCTTGTAATCGCAACTTGTTAGCTTCATCCTTGTCCAACAATGCTCGACGGTGTATACTCCTCCAAGATGAATAGACAGGATCTAATTGAATAGTAAGCTTATACTTACGTGGTGGGATTGTGCTTGTATTGTTAGAAGAGATACTGGCAAAAATTTTGGTAGGGAACCCTAAACGGGGCAACAATATCATAAAGAAGGAAATAAAACCACAAGAAAGAGTGGTACAGAAAATGAACATTGAGGAACACAAACGAGCGGCATCTTTTGGTGCAAAAATTCAAAAATACAAGATTTTGCAATTTCCAAGAGAATAAGACTGAAAAGGTGACACTTAACGTCCATTAAAGATTGAAGGTATTCAATAACCGACCTCTTAAATGAATAATATATTCTCACATTAATCACATCCAGGCAGCCAAATTTGGAGGGTTTTTTCCTTCTAAACCTCTAATTTAGCAACTTAATCATTTTCTTACAAGTGCCATTTTAAAATGTTTTTGGCCCTAATGGCCATAGAAGTCTTTGAGATACGGCCTTTTTTATTACTTTATATCCTAGACATAGAGTCATACACTCCCTCTAAACTTGCATATCTTCCAACATATTGCACACTATTGCTCTTCAGTAGATTCAAAACTCTCTTCATCATCCTCACTGCTATTCTCTTGAGTCTTCATTCTCCTCAACACTATCTTGGATCATACCTATATCAAGTCCCTTTTCCTCATATGCATTTTACTCTCTCCTTTTGAAGGGTTTTATCGGTTTTCCTACACTAGATATTGTCAACTATGTACTATCCAACTCAATGAGGAAACATGTAGCATTATCATACACATGCTTAACCACATCTAGACCAACCCACCTTTTTTTAGACCTTCCAAATAGTGCTATGCTGATTGTTTAAGATTTTTTATAAACCAACACCCAATGTTCCTCTTGTGAAGCCCTTGGCCTAAGCCCATGCCTCTTGTCAAATATTTTTTAATTGTAAATCCTTGCTACCTTTAACTTTGCAACTTCTATTTCTATGTCCTCTTGTCTTCTCTCTAACTGAAAAATGCATATAGCAAGTAGGTCTGCTCTACTTAGCCCTTCCTCACAACGTAAAATACTCCATGTATCAACCACTACTTCAAGAGGCACAATAGGCTTTTTCCTATACGTTAGCGCAAAATGCATATGGCAAATAACCATGGCCACTCTTTTATTTTGCCTCTACATGGCTTTGCTAGTGCCTTGATCTCATAAAAGGGTGTCCCCTCTCACTTTTTCCATTTCCCTATGGATTATACACTAATATCAATGCAAGCTTGATACCCAATCTAGAGAAGGAGTCATGAGTCTCATTTGTGTCAAGCTTCACTCTTTCTTCATTAATCTTACCTATACAACCATGCGATAAAAGTCTTCTTCTAAGAGCAATGTGCATACAAAATTTGTTGTCTTAGTGCTTAGGGCACTCCCTTCCACCTAATTAGTCAAATCTTTGCATGCGAGTTTGATATACCTCATCTGCCAAGCATGGTTGCCAAATCAAGCACCCACTTATAATGAATGGATAAAATGTTGGTTGTAAGCCATCTCTATACTTCACTAATGAATACATCTAGCAAGTACTACATGATTCAAGAAATTTTGAAACATCTTTATACATTGCTTGCCGCCAATACACCTTCTTAATCTTTTCAAATGTAGCCCAAAGACTTTTATGAAACTCTTGCATCACTTGCAACTGAGTTTCCTTTTCACAAATGACTCAAAATGGAGTCTCTTTATTCTTTTTTATGTCTTTTCAAAGGTACCCATCCTTCAAAAAATACCCATAAGATTTTATTCTAATTCTTTTGTATTCTTATTTAGTCCAACCATTTTTCCTTAATAGTGTGCTTAAGTAGTGACCGATTTTCAACCACTCTCCTTCATATAACTCTTATAGAAACATTTCTAGTGCTAAAGAATAACATCTATAGTGTTTTTCCCTTACTCTCCATGCTTTTTCTATTACTATTAAGACTTTTCTTATTATTGCACTCATTGTCACAACTACTATAATTTTCGGTTCTTTTTTGTAGCGAATAGATATTTCTTATTATGCCTTTGGGGTGTGGTTTTCCAGGTTTGAACTCACACACCCCCATAACTCAACCCACACCCAAACCACTACGCCACAACCCTATTGGCATAATTGTCAGTTATTTTGTTGTATTTGATGTATTAATTGTTATCCTTTTATTTATGACTACTATACCTTCATTTGTAGCAGTTTTCAATGCATTTTCAGCAGTTGTGTATGTAGTATTTGCTCTAATTTCACCCTCGTACTATGTGATGGATAACATATCAAAAACCATCAAATGGTTCCTCCTTGCAATATGCTAAAACTTAGGATTTAGAGACTTTAGATATGCAATCCATCTCAACATGGAAATATCCGAAGTAGCACGACTTGCAATCATTTCTAGTAATGGTAAACAATACATCTCAACAATGAGAGGTGCACCAATGAAATACTCTTTCTCACATTTAAAGGTTGTAAACAACACCCCATAACTCCCTCTTTTGACTTGAGGGTTATCTCCTCTATCTTTTATTTAAAAATTTTGCACTGAATTTGATTGTATATCTAGTCCCTTCATCATCATCTTGCCCAATTTCCCATCCAATACCAATTTGGCTACTATCCACTACAATGACAATGGGTTTTTCCTTTGTATAATCAGTCTTTCTTAATGTTAGTGCAATCTTAGTAACCTCTTCAGTTTCCTCATGGCCATTGCGTATTTTCTTCCCCATTAGAATTTATGTCCCTTATGCAAAAACTAAAGAGATTATCTACCACATGTGTAAAATGCATTATCCAGATGAGATAAAATACACATGCCCCTAAGAATCTTCTTACCTCTAAAAATGTGGAATAGGTACCTTGCATCCTATCAATCCCATCAACCTTTGTTGAAGAGGGCCTTCTGCCATAAGGCCCACAGATATGATTGCAATTAGTGCTTCGAGGTCAAATGGACCTCTTTTAGTCTAGCTAGAATCTACTCACAATAATCGGCAATGTGACTAGTAAACAAACTTTCTACAACCATGTTCATTCAGCTCTTCATTCTCCTCATCCTATGCACATCCCTTTAGAGATACATCATCTACAAATGGCATAGTTAAATGTTCAGCTTAGTCTCTTAACACCTTATTCATTGCATTCATTGTATGTGTCACTGAGTTTGTTGCCCCTTGAGGAAGAGTATACATATGCATCAATCGCAAGGGTATCTTCATGGTAGTAATATCCTTGCTCTCTACTACCAATTGAAATTGGTCATACCCTGAATACAATTCTCCCAAAGAGGAAACTACTCTACTAGAAAATTCTCACTTTGTTAATTGGTTGTATGTCCTAGATAAATCTCAATATTTCATTCCTCTTTGGTATAGTAAACCACCTGTTTGCTTTTAGGGTTGATGAATGCTCCAAATTTTTATTCTTATCTTCTCATTAAGAAAATCCATGAGCTTAGGCACGTAATATTGTGGCACATGTATCGGTCGTAGATTTCATTGTATATGTGGAATGGTAAAAGTCACCAAGGAGCCACTACATTCGGATCCACATAGCCTATTTCAATTGTCTAAAATGCAAAAGCATTTTCTCAAAGCATTCCTTTTTTTTAGGCAAAAGAAATGCAATACAACCAATTCTAAGCTCTTTCAATGATTTTGCATAGTAAATCTATGATGTTGGATCTCTTAAGCTTAGTTCACCAGACAAAAACTCATATATCCCATCATTGTCAGGTGGTACTAGCATAGCAATTGGCTTCATTTTTCTTATCCACTATTTTATACTTGTTTCCACCAATATAGCTTCCTCTATTACTTGAACCATATCCAATAAGAAAATGAGTAGCACATTGTTTTTAGCCATAGTTTTACAATTTACTATTGCTGAAATTTTCACCATTGTGTTTAGCCCATCATACATGCTTGAAATGCCTTCTTTCATAGCCAATAAACCATACTTTCTCAGCTCTTTTTTAACACAACATTTATGCACTCTCTCAACCTAGTTCATAGATTCCATTCTCCAAAAACATTCAGAACTGATTGTAGTAAATTTAGTAAAACTAAGAGGCAAGAGCTTTCTCCATGCAACACCACTATAGTCACATCTTATAGTAGTGCTTACTAAAAATCTAGTTCCTTAAACTCTTCTACAGTTGGTGGTAGTGGGTAATCCCTTAACATCTCTCTATTTCTAGGATGATTTGCACATACAATCAAGAACTAGATAGCCCTTTTCCATCTTTGTTCTAAGCATAAGCCAATCCATCATCCAATACCTTTGTTTCCATCCAAGCATAAGGCTCTCCCAAAATAATTGGACAAGGATAATTGTCTTGTAAAAAATGATGATCTTGTACATTTGTAATAGTTACCCTCACATTCAAACAAGCTATATAAAAATCCCCTAAAGAGTTTTTTGTTGCCCACATTCTCCATCCATGATCACAATGAACTAGCCATATATCATTTTCACATAGACTTTTGACTATAACATTAATCTTTGACCCATGGTCAATAAGTGCAATACTTGAAATCTCAAGCTTTCCTATTTTCACATTTGATTCTATCTCCACTTGAGCCAAATAATTATAGGTTTAATGACTTTTAGGAATCTATCATGAAGTCTCATCATTAGCATAATGCAACTTCTTTACTCCCTTTTGTGTATTATTGTAATTTATCACTTTTTCAGCCATTACATCAACTTTAACACCAATTAATTTTTTAGCATAAGAAAATTTGTAAAAAAATGCATGTACGATTTTCATAATTTGCATATATGTATGCCTTGCAAACCAAGCTCTTCTTCCTTCTCTACCATAGTATTTATCGGGTTACCAAGAATTTGTCATTTTCTCTTTATATTGTCTATAATTTTATCATGAATTTCTCTGTTTGCAATGCCAAACACTTTTCCAAGAGTAAACTCAACCTTGCTATTTAAGATACGCTCTTCAAGCACTTTCTTTAAGTTGGTTGCAAACTCAATATGTACCTGCATTTTGTACCTTGGATGTTTTCCCTTTTTCTTTCCATTCTTCTTTTTCTCTTGAGATACAACTTCTTGAAAGGTGAGAGGGATTGAAGGTTGCTTGGAAGAGCTATGGCGGGAGAGCAAGAGCAAGAAAGAGAGAGACACAAAATGGGAACTCTAACAGTCATAATGTGTGATGGGCCTTTCTTTATTCAAGCTGTCACTAAAAGAATAAAGAATAAAGTGATGGTGATGGGTGCCCGCCACTTGCAGTGTGGAGTGATGGGTAACTGTCAATGTATAATACACGAGCGACTAGGTGGAGGTGCCTTTACCCCCAACAACCTCCCACTTAAAGGAAAATTTTCCCAGTGAGGAGTGAAAAGAAAAAGAAAAGACAGTACAATGTACACATGTACAACATGATGAGGAAAAACGTCATCTCATCCAGTGCCCATCAATCTCCTGAGGAAGGCAAAGCACTTAGTAGTGAGGCTTTTCATTAGCAGATCTGCATGATTTTTGTCAGTGGAGATCATGACAAGGTCAACATAATTTTCCTCCACGACCCCACATATGAAGTGACATTTCACTTCAATGTGTTTCATCTTCTCATGGAAGACCGGATTCTTGGCTAGATTCTTGGCTAGCCGAATAGCACTCATAGAATCCAAATGTAGCGTAGGTATAGCATCAATCTAGAGGTCATGAACCAAATGGCCTAACCATATGGCCTCCTTGTAGGCTTTAGTGGTTGCAACATACTCAACCTCAGTGGTGGATAGAGCCATACACTTTTGAACCCTAGACATCCAAGAGATAGCACCTCTAGTATAGGTGAATACATAGCTAGTAGTGGACTTCCTACTATCTGCATGTCTTGCATAATCAGAGTTTGTGTACCCCACAACTCCTATTCAGGTACCTCATGATACCCTTCAAAGCATCCCAATGTTTCCTGCCAAGTGTAGCCATATAGCATGCCACAACACCAACTGCAAAGGCAATATCTAGATGAGCGGCTATCATGGCATACATCAAATTGCCCACGGCTAATGCATAAGGGATCTTGGCCATCTTGGCCCTTTGCTCATTTGTCTGTGGAAAATCGACATGTGAGACCTTCACATAAGAAGGTAATGGACAACCAATAGGCTTCATGTCTTGCATGCGGAAATGCTCAAGGACTTTATGAATGTACTCCCTCTGTGAGAGGTAGAGTAGTCCTCCCTGATGTCTATCATGCTTAATGTGCATATCAAGAATGTGAGAGGCCTATCATCCCAAATCCTTCATCTCAAATATCTTTTTTAGTTGAGATTTAAGAGCATCCTGCTCATCATGAGCTTTCCCTGCTATCAGCATATCATCCACATAAAGTACCAAAATAAGCAATGAGCCATCACGGGCTTTCTTCGTGTAAAGACACAGATCCATAACACTCCTACTGTAGCCTGTGATTGCATAAAGAAAATTATGATACCATTCCCTAGGTGCCTACTTCAAGCCATAAAGACTTTTATTCAACTTGCACACTAGGTGCTCCCTACCAGGTTCTGCAAAGCCCTTAGGCTACTCCATGTATATCTCATCATGCAAATCCCCATGCAAGAATGCAGTCTCGATATCCATCTAATGCATGTCCAAATCAAGCTGTGTGACTAAGGAAAAAACCAAGCATAGGGTGGTCATCTTGACCACAAGAGAAAAGACTTCATCAAAGTCAACTACATGCTCCTGTTTAAAGCCCTTAGCAATAAGTCTTGCCTTACATGATGGCTTGGGGTTTCTAGGGATACTTTTCAGCTTATATATCCACTTTCACGGCAAAGCCTTCTTGCCCTTAGGCAATGCAACCAAATCCCAAGTCATATTCTTATGTAGAGAGTCGATCTCAGATTGCATAGCCCTCTCCCAGGAGTGACTATCACTGTTGTGCATAAGCTCATCATAGGTGAGAGACTCACATGCATCTGTAACCAAGACATAATGCATCGAGGACTCAAATCTATCAGGTGGATGTCTAGCTCTAGTAGACCACCATCGCACTACAAGCTCTACTACATGTTCGACATCTTGGCCAACACCTTGGCCATGTGTGCCAACTGTTACTACATGCTGTCCAACTAGCTGTGCAGGACCATGTGGCTCCTCCTAGAATATAACCCTGTGTATCTCTACCACCTTCTCAGGTTGTTGATGTATCTTGTCTTCATGGAAGACTACGTCATGGATGCGGATGACTTTCCACGCTTGTAGATCCCAAAGGTGGTAACACATCTAGCTTGCATCTCCATAGCCAAGGAAAATGCATTTGACACTCTTAGGATCCAAGTTACTATGCTTTTCCTTGGGCATACGGCAGAATGCCTCACATCCAAAGACATGTAGATGCGCATAAGACAGAGGTTTCCTAGTCCATACCTCCTCTGCAACCTAGAAATCCAAACCACTGGAAGGCAATCTATTTATGATATGCACAGCTATACTAACTACTTCAGGCCAAAACCTCTGTGGTAGGCCTGCATGGCTAAACATGCTGCGTACACGCTCCTGGATGGTTCTATTCATCCGCTCAACCAAACCATTCTGGGATGGGGTATAGGGGGAGTCAGCTGATGCTTAATATCCCTCTCGTCACATAACTGCTCAAAGGCATGGCATTTGAGCTTATGCCCAGTCTAGTTTTCAACCAATGCAAGCCATCTCTGAAACACAGCCAAGACATTTGACTTAAGCTTAATGAGATAAGCCAAGACTTTACGTGAAAAATTATCAATAAACGTCACAAAATACTTTGCACCACCCATAGACTAATAGGGTATGGGCTCATAGACATCCGAATGTACGAAATGCCAAGGGCTCACCTATGCGTGTTTTATCAAACTTCTTATGTATATTCCTAGTATGTATGCCATAAAGACAATGCTTACATGAATCAAAACATGCATAGTTAAGGGGCGGTAAGTACTGCAAACCAGAAAGCATTTTCATTTCCTTCAAGGATATATGACCAAATGGGCATGCCAAAGAGATACATGTGGGATGGAACCCATTGACAAAACATGATCAACAGAGGATCCATCAACTACAAGAGGATAGAGGCTACCAACCTTGGCACCTCTAGCAAGCACAAGTCTGCCACTTGTGATCTTCTAGGTAGAATCCACAAAAGAGACATGAAACCCAACATCATCAAGATTCCCTATAGACATAAGACTGTGTGTAAGCGTAGGTACATGACGTACATCTTGTAACAGAAAAGTACTGCCAGTAGACCGTACATCCCCAATGCCAACAATAGCAAGTGACTTGTCATCACCCAAGCGAACTAAACCACCAGAGACAGTGCGATAGGAGTGAAACTACTCATGGCATGGTGTAATATGAAATGAAGCACCAAAATCCAAAATCTAGCATTGCACATGCATAGAGTCAACCTTGATCAATGGTGTAGCATCACAAGAACTAGCTGCAAGTATGTACCACCCACCAAAGTCATCAATCTGCATGACATTTATCTCCTCGATTCTCATACTAGATTTTATAGGCACAATGCTACGATTAGAGAACTTTTCATGTACTTTGTCTTTCCCCTTCTCTTTGTGCTTCTCATTGCGCAACTCATGACATTGTGGGTATATATGACTCTTCTTGCCACAATGGTGACATGTCACATTAGCATTTCTCCCACAAGTCTTGCTATGCGACTTACCACACGACTTAGACCTTCTTTTCATTACCATCTTTGCATCTAACAATCAAAGCATGCGACACACGAGAGGCATCCAAGTTCTTATGATTGATCTCTTCCTACAGAAGAGCACTCTCTATATCAGGCAAGTTCAAAGTAGTAGTAGGAGCACATAAGGCAGTGTAGAATATATCCCATGACTCACTTAGAGTCCCAAGCAAAAAACAATGGAGTAACCTCATCATTGAAGGTAATGCGCTACGAAGTCAAGTTCTTGAGAATAGCATGGAACTGGCTCAAATGAACAAACATCGTCATATTCTCCTTCATGCACAAGTTTATAAGTTGTTTCAGTCAATACATTTTACTTGCTAGGCTTTTCTTGTCATAGAGGTTCTTGATCTTATCCCAAAAATGCTAAGCACTCTGTGCTTTCTCAACCACATTGTAATGAATCTATTCAGTGAGAGACAAGATGAAGGTAGACTTACATAACTCATCAAGCTCCATCCATTCGTCATCAATCATATTTTCAGGCTATTCTCTATGCAAACTTAGTGGTTTTATCTGAGATTTCTACACCAATACATGCCAAACTTGGCTAGCATAATTTGTACCATCAAGCTTAATGATGCTGAAGATAACACTGTCAATGGAAGAAGATGCCATATTGCAGTCCAAAATAGTGTAGACACGTCAAAATTGCTTGTTGTTTTCTGCTATAAACAACCAAAATACCACCAAAACCAAGGTAAAATGACCACGAACTGATAGCTAATGATGCTACTACCCACCAAGTAGGGAAAAAAGTACATAAAATTAGGACGATTTAGCATGAAAAATACAGCACGGTCCATGCATAACTCCTTGCTATAATAAATTACAGCCAGGTACATTGAGAAAAAATTGTAGGAAAAATGAATGCACCAAGTCAACCATTGACTGTCAAAGCATAACCAGCATCAAGTGGGCATAAATCAGCATGTGATAATCATACATACATTGAGCAAACACTCAAGCATGTCAAATGAATCCGTCAGTAAGCCGGCACACCCCCTATGTAATAGTGTTAACCCTAACACGAAGAAAGCAAAATGAAATAAAAAAGACATAGGGAAAAGGCAGAAAAAAGGTAGCCTGATTGAAGAAAGAAGAGGAGAAAATGCCAAAAGCACAAGGGCAACCTTAAAAGTCCAAGGCAAATGCAAAAGGAGAAATGTGCATTTTAAAATACAAAGACACACCCTGAAATCTTGTAAAAGAGTGCCAGGCTCTCTCCTGTGCAAATTGTAAAGATAGACGAGCGGTGGAGAAGAAGCAAGAATGATAGGAAGGAAATAGGAAAAGAGGACCTAGGCTAATGGCCGGTCATATAAAAAGGGGAAGACCGCCCAAGGAGGAGTAGGGCATGTATAAAAGCCAAAAGTGGAATGAGAAGATCATTCTTGTGTGTGGCCAAAAGTAGCTCTCCTCCTCTTCTTCTTCTTCTTCTTCTTCTTGCTTGCTTGCTTGAGCTTGTGCTTAAGAGAGGGAGTGTGAGGAAGTGAGGGTGTGAGGGTGAGGGACCAGGAAGGAGAAGCTCTCCATCTTCTCCTCTCTTCTTCTCTTCTCTTCTCTTCTCTTCTCTTGCTCGCGGCAATGGAGCTTGGAGCGTGGAGCTTGAGGATGGAGCTTGCTTGAAGCTTGCACTTGGATCGTGGAGCTATCTGAGAAAGCGGGAGAGGAGGTAACTCGATCGGCATGGAGGTAAGCTCACTACACCCGTAGATATGGATGGCGCATCAGCTATGTGAGAGGTAGCCATTAGTGCTCGGCTTGGAACACTTGAAACAATAAGCAGTCTGAGGGTCTTGGTGGTTGAGTGAAAGCTCCCACATTTTGGTTCCGTTGCCTGGACCAACAGATTCAAGCCTTGAGCGCTTGCACGCTTCCAATCGAGTATTGAAGTAGGGTTTTTCCCGAACTGGTGCTTGAGGTAGATAGATAGGAAGCGAGGGAGTTTGAAGAGGTATACGATCTCCTTAGCAAGTAGGTTTTTGGTTTTTTGGATTTGGAAAAGCATATTGGAGTAGTATAGGTGATTGCTTTGTGATTTGTATGCATTTAGGATAGGAAAAAACAAAGAAAAAGAAGCAAACAATAGGGTTTTTTGTTGCTATATAACAGGCTAAAACAAGAAAATAGGGGCACATATCCTTAGAGTGCCATTTGATTCGAGCACCACAGTGATTCCAGGCATGTCTGGCATTTTCTTGTAGTATTTTGCACCTATCTGGAAGGCGTTGGATGATTCGGTGGAGTAGACGTTGACCTAGAGGCATCGCGCGTAACTCGCGGGCCGTCGTCTACGCCATCGGACTAGGCTGTCCGAGTCCCAAAGTCGGACCACCCAGAGTCGCGGACCACGTGTCAAAATCGGACCATTAGCCCTAGCGTAAAAATCGGACCACCTTTTCGATCTGACTCCTAGAGTCGGATCGTTCGACTACTAGAATCGGACCACCCTGTCCGATCCGATTCCTAGAATCGGACCAATGTAGAAATCGGACGTAACCAAAATCGGACCACTGGGCCGATCGGACCAACCCAAAATCGGACATCCAATTATGATAATTGGAGTCCTAAAAATTGGACAGAAAATTGTCAAAATCAGATAGGTAGCTAAAGGCACATCATAGATCCATCATTGGGCTGAAACTTAGAGCAAGTAGTTCAAAATTTGGCTATAAATGGTCCTCCAAATTGCGCATGGCGTTTACCGTAACGGCCCTGCGGGCCGAGGGGGACTGCCCCCCCGACCCCCGCAGAGGGGGATCTGCCCTCTCTGCACCTCCCCCAAGTAGATTGGAGGGAAAACACGCGTCGTGACAGGTCCTCCAAATTAGGTCCTAGTGTAGTAATGGCTCTACACAAGCATAGATCTTCACTTACAAAGCAGCAAACAAGAGCCCACACCCAAACAAAGAGAAAAAGAGGCCCTAGAATCTCAACAAGCCAATCTAGCCATCAAAGGCAAAAGGGCCACACCACGAGAACACAAAGACATTGTTTCAAACCATGTCTAGTTAGAGCAAAATGCAACATCAAGCTACAACAGCAAGAATGACTAGATATGACACCCTTGACGAGAGATGTACCTTGAGCAGCACTGCATAGACGACCTAAGACATTGATGGAGAATCCACATCTGGTCGTGCAACTGGGGACTCAAGGGTATTTGTCAGAAGGCTTAAATTTACAAGCCAAGACCCGGAAGACGAAGACATAGTACCACCTGCTTATCTTAGGGTCAAACTCACCGCGAAAAGAGAGCATACTATCAATACTCTGATTGATGAAGGAGCTGATTTTAATATCTTGACCTATGAATCATGGATCATACTAGGCCAACCAGAGCTCACACCGACTAATGCAACTCTTAGCCCTTACGTGGGACACCCACAAGCACGCATAGAGAAGTGCAAAATCCTGCGACAATTGAAACTGAAAGCTTGCCTATCCTATTTCATGTTCCTCCAAATAGTGCTGGTTACGGGAAGGAAACCCTCCTAGGAAGACCCTTCAAAAGGGTGACAAAGTGTGAGGCTGACTATGTAGCATAGAGGATACACCTGACACTACCGGGTGTGAGGATAGTCACAACCTTTAGCAAGGGTGACCTCATCGAACCTCGAGGGAAAGGCAAGGAAGGTGCTGACATAACAGTCAAGCCTACTAACGAGAGCAAGGACTTATTGGAAGAGTTGATACAAGCACAGGTCAAACAATGAGAACCAGTAAGTGAGGCCATACTTGAAACAAGAAGGTTAAGAGACAATGCCAAGGACGGGCTTTGGACTTACAAATATTGTAGAAGACCCCAAAAGAAGCCCAAGCCTTATAGATGAAGGCATCGATGGAGGGTTAGCACAACGCCATGATGGGTGTCCAAAGCATTGCTAATTGCTCAAGGATATTACATAGGTAACCCATGGATTTGGGTGCCAAAAACCCTTGCTAAACCTCCCTGGTAGACTGAAGGCCAGATCATATCAAGAGCGAAGAAGCATAGGAGGAGATCTAAATGAAAAACCAAGTCTCGAGTCAATAACAGTGGAGTGACCGAGCCCCTCATGGTCGAAATCAAGAAACCAAATGGGACCAATCAGAGGGTAGATTCTCAACCTAGCACACTTGACAGATGTAATCATTGAGGATATGCAGAAGTCGTTAGTACCCAAGGAGCCTTTGATTCCCCAAGAAGATAGCAGGCATCATAGGCACAACATTGCTCATGGCAAGGTTAAATGCTCAACAAAGCAAATAGCAAAATCATCTAATAACCACGAGCAAATCTCTCAGCCAGAGTCAAAACCACTTAGGAATCCCAAGTCTCCTACACCCTCTTCCCCTAAACGGACATAGGAAGCACAACAGTCGTCAAGTGCGGCTACTCGATCCTAATCTCTACCTACATCAGAGCTTCCAAATGTCCAAGAGGCAAGACACGACACCACCCTTAGCTCTCAACCTAAGGATATGCCTATGCAATCCACCGTGGTTAGCTCAACTAATACTCATCAAGTGAATGCTCTAAGGGCAACAAAAGACATGACCACTTCCAATCGACCTAAGGACTTAACACCGCAATCCACCAAGAGTAGCCAGCCCATTGGACTAGCCGCTACTACTTCCAATCACAGGGATCACAACAGTCACAGCCCTTGGCCATGACAATGACCCTTGCGCAACGTGTCCTTAGTGATTTACCTGTGGAGAAGGTGTTGTAACCAACTTCATTGACAACTTTAGCACTTCCCAAGCGCCTAAAGTCTAGGCCAGAGTAGTTAAACAAAAGGAAAGGGCTAGACTCTCCAAGAAGGGAGGCAGTTGTACCCTCACACCCTAGCAAGGCTATTCAACAGGCCACGGCTATGTCCCATAAGGGCACACTAGAGAAAGAGAATGTTGAGGCCCAACCAAGCACACCAATAGTTGACCTAGTCCGGGCCGTGAGTCGTTGAGAGATGCACCTTCACTGACCAAGAAAAAGAGGAGAAAATAGCAAAAACAAGAGCAGTTACAGGTGGTTGTGGACCCCAAGAACATTGACACCAAGAGCACTAGAGAGATAAGGAATAAAGCATCGAGTCCATCCACCAATAACCCCATTGATGCCTCTCCTAGTAGCGGTGAAACCTCAGACACATCCATGTACTCTGAAAAATCAAAGCAGTCCCGTTACCATCAATGGTTGCTTTCAACACTCAATCCACAGACGATAGAACTCGCATTGACCAATCAAGAGTTGATACAACGCTGTCACAACAGGGTGACAAATTTATACCAGTCACATCCAAGGAGAACCATAACGCAATAACAAAGCCTCAGGAGAAACATGGAAACCCCAGGAGCATAAGAAATACTAGCGTTGGCCAAACTTGCTCCTCTAGACCTAAGTCCCTAGCTATGTTGAAGCCCAGGCAAACTCCTAGAACCTTGCATGAGATAGCAACCGAGCAAGCCCTCGTTGAACATAGAAGTGTCATAGAATGCTTAACCAAGTTGGATGCTAAGCTCAAAGTGTCCGCGCGTGTTTATGTCCTGGCAAACATGGGCCCATTCCCTAAAGAGCAGCTTGAAGAATACTTGCCATTTCCCTTATCCTGGGAAGAGCAAGAATATCTTGACGAGCACTATAACAGGCTCCTGTATGAAAGCATGTGACTCATCTCTGACGAGGAAGCCAACCAACTGTGCTTAACTGTCACATTCAATGATGTGCTTTGCCAACCAAATCTCTTAGAGATAGAGCAACTAAAGCGACTATTAGAGGGTCAAAGTCAATTTAAACAACGTTGGTGTGAAAACCACGTTGCAATGGCCGAACTAGGAGCCTAGATCATGACAATCTTAGAGGAGCGATTGGCCAAATGGCAGTCTCAAAGAGACCCAACCTATGTGGCACCAACTTCCTTTCGAGTGCTAACTGCCATTCGGGGTACAGACTTAGCTGAAACTAGCCAAGAGAACTCTCTGTTTGATAAGATTCTCACTAAGGAGTTACATGTTGCCAGTAGACTCAAACAAGGTTCTATGCTACTCGATGTTGCAAAATATCTATCGATATTGAGTAAGCTGCCATGAGTACTAGATGCATGCACCACACTCCAATACAATCCGGAGTTCTACAATTGGCTTTTATCCTCGTGAAGTGACATGGTTTCATGAACATGTACATAAATAAACAACGTGTTTTGTGACTGTGTAAATAATATCAAAAGAAGCAAGGGCCAACACACCCCATGAGTAGTGATGACCAAGTGCAAGTGATATGCATCAAGTCAAAACTAAGGAATTCAGGTTGGCGATGTCTTGTTTAGTTGGACATTTTCATTATGGTTGAAGCATGTGACTTGCATGTGCTCTCATGCCTTTCCAAGTGAATGTAGAATAAAATAGGTCAATGTCTAGAAGTGTTTAATATCCAAGTCACCACAAGACCACCAACCCCACAAAGAACCATTAGGGAGGAAGTGATAGGAATACCAAGAAACAAAGGCCATGACGGAAGCGCCACTAGTGGATGAGAACCCAAGGACACCTCTACAGAAAGCACATATTGGAACTGAGCATGGCCAAAGCATAATCATCGATTACCTCCTCCTTCTTAGCTAGAATCTATGTTCGGGCAAGAGCCACGCTCTCAACAAGGGCGAGCGTCTCTTCATCATCCAGGATTCAATTCACAAGATGCTCTGCCCTTGTCCTACACAGGTCACTCCAAGTGCTACCTCAATTGTTCGATGTCTCACATGTTACAAAGAGGTTTGCAAAATCTCAAGTGTATCTCTTCATCTCAACAACAGTTCCTCTAAGCATCAAGGCTGGTGACACAATCATCTCTGAAATATCCATTCTTCATAGCCTTTGGATCCCAACATTTCTCAATCCAAATGAAAGGCTAATAGCCTCAATGTATGGCATCGATTGGATTTATTTTTTCCACCAAAAAAGAAAAAAAAGAAAAAAAAAGAAGAAAGAGAAAGAAAGAAAAGAAAAGAAAAGAAAAGAAAATTTAAAAAAAAGAAGCACACACGATCACAACACCGCATCTAGGGGTCCTCCAATTAGGTTAGACCTATTACCCTGAACCACTTGCACAATTCTTTTGCACTCCATCTCAATGCCATTACAATCAACAGTGGTAAGCAAGGCATGAAAGACAATGGAAAAGTACACCATACTTTTCAAGTACTACAAGTAGCCACTAGCTACTAGAAGCTAAGACATCAAGAGCTCAGTTACGCTACATTGCCTTGACAATATCATAACGATGTCTCAAGCAATCTTCAAGTGTACTCCCCATCTTCGTCGATAAATTTTTCCATCAACTTAGCCCCTTGCTTCACTGACCCATTGCTATACAAGGAACCAAGCCGAGAGTCTTCTAACTAAGTAATACCTAAATACGCACGTGTATTCACTTAATATTCACACTATAACCTATACATGGTTTGGGTCCTCAAGTGCAGGACAATACTCCAGGCTTGCTTAGAGTTTGACCTAACTCCCAAACTAATCAAAATATGTCTTGTGCACGATAAGAAGACTAGCACTACCCCTTAGGGAGAGACCACATGAGAGGTTTTCCAATTGCAGGTATTGAAGACTCCAACGAAAGCGCCATCAGCTCTACATCAACACTCAACTCTGAACTCTTGTCCTTTACTTCATCATGCAAGACCACCAGAGAATCATCACGAGCAAAATCCACCATGAGCATCCCGAGAACACCAACACCCATGCTAGCTATGAGTGACCGTTTCACTACTTACAACAATCATATCACCAGCCGATCAGAACAGCAAAGTGCCACCAACGACCTTCATCTGCACCAACATCAAAACTCCTCCAAGGCAAACCAAAATAGTCCCTTCCACCCACGTCTTTGGTGCAAGCTCTGCATGCTACCTTCGACGAAGAGTGCCATGGGAATGGCACTCATCTAGGAGGGGGGTAATGTTAACCCTAACATGAAGAAAGCAAAAGGAAATAAAAAAGATGCAGGGCAAAGACGGAAAAAAGGTAGCTCGATTGAAGAAAGAAGAGGAGAAAAGGCCAAAAGCACAAGGGCAACCTTAAAAGTCCAAGGCAAATGCAAAAGGAAAAATGTGCATTTTAAAATACAAAGGCACACCCTGAAATTTTGTAAAAGAGTGCCGGGCTCTCTCCTGTGCAAATTGTAAAGATAGACGAGCGGTGGAGAAGAAGCAAGAAGGATAGGAAGGAAATAGGAAAAGAGGACCTAAGCCAATGGCCGGTCATGTAAAAAGGGGAAGACCGCCCAAGGAGGAGTAGGGCATATATAAAAGCCAAAAGTGGAATGAGAAGCCCATTCTTGTGTATGGCCAAAAGTAGCTCTCCTCTTTTTCTTCTTCTTCTTCTTCTTCTTGCTTGCTTGAGCTTGTGCTTGAGAGAGGGAGTGTGAGAGTGTGAGGGAGTGAGTGTGTGAGGGTGAGGGACTGGGAAGGAGAAGCTCTCCATCTTCTCCTCTCTTCTTCTCTTCTCTTGCTCGCGGCAATGGAGCTTGGAGCGTGGAGCTTGAGAATGGAGCTTGCTTAAAGCTTGCACTTGGATCGTGGAGCTATCGGAGTGCATGAGAGAGGAGGTAACTCGATCGGCATGGAGCTAAGCTCCCTACACCCGTAGATATGGATGGAGCGTTGGCTATGTGAGAGGTAGCCATTATTGCTCGGCTTGGAACGCTTGAAAGCTTTCGCTCAACCGCCAAGCTCCTTGGACCACTTATTGTTTCAAGCGTTCCAAGCCGAGCACTAATGGCTACCTCTCACATAGTTGACGCGCCATCCATATCTATGGGTGTAGTGAGCTTACCTCCATGCTGATCGAGTTACCTCCTCTCTCGCGCACTCCGATAGCTCCATGATCCAAGTGCAAGCTTCAAGCAAGCTCCATCCTCAAGCTCCACGCTCCAAGCTCCATTGCTGTGAGCAAGACAAGAGAAGAGAAGAGAAGCGAAAAAGAGAGGAGAAGATGGAGAGCTTCTCCTTCCCGGTCCCTCACCCTCACACACGTACTCCCTCACACTCTCGCACTCCCTCTCTCAAGCACAAGCTCAATCAAGCAAGAAGAAGAAGAAGAAGAAGAAGAAGAAGAGGAGAGCTACTTTTGGCCATATATAAGAATGAGCTTCTCATTCCACTTTTGGCTTTTATACATGCCCTACTCCTCCTTGGGCGGCCTTCCCCTTTTTACATGACCAGCCATTGGCTGAGGTCCTCTTTTCCTATTTTCTTCCTATCCTTCTTGCTTCTTCTCCACCGCCCGTCTATCTTTACAATTTGCATAGGAGAGAGCCTGGTACTCTTTTACAAGATTTCAGGGTGTGCCTTTGTATTTTAAAATGCACCTTTCCTCTTTTGCATTTGCCTTTGACTTTTAAGGTTGCCCTTGTGCTTTTGGCCTTTTTTCCTCTTCTTTCTTCAATCAGGCTACCTTTTTTCTGCCTTTGCCCTGCGTCTTTTTTATTTCCTTTTTTTTTCTTCGTGTTGGGGTTAACAAATAGAGCAAAGTGTACACAACACTGGCAAGACCTGACACAAATAGGTGTATGCTCAGGGAGTGCAAAGCCTAAATCAGCCCAAGTATATCTGTGAGGACTATGGCATATCAACCATGAAACGTCCAAGTGAAGATCCTAGTCTCAAGTATTTGAATGCTCAAGTAGCATAAACCCACCTACTCTATGTCTATCAAGCATATCAAGACATTCCCACTGGCACAAAAACCGTAAATGTCAAGCAAGAAAGCTCAAACAAAGCATATAAGAGTGCACCAGTGGGTGGCAAGTGTCCAAGATCAAGCATCAATGAGACATACTAGGCATATAGGCTCTGTAGCATCCATACATAACATCCATAGACATCAAGTACATCCAAAATATAACTCTGGCAAGCCAAGAAATAGCCAAAGTAAGATCCAGGAAGTCAAATGTCAAGCCTAAGTCAGTCTTAATAGCAATTAACTCCAAGACAATGTAACTAGCATGTATAGGAATGGCATAAGCCAAAAGCATGTCAAGACCGATCAGACATAAGCAAAGTACATGCTATAAGTACATTAAATATAGAGACCCAAATGCTATGCAAAGTGATCTCAAGCTCAACCAATGATCCGGAGCAAATCCAAGCTCTATGTCGATCCCCGAGAGTCACTACATCAATGTATACATCCAAGACATAGCCGGAATCCAATAGGCATATCCAAACATAAGCAAATGAGCTTCAACCTTGAATATTCCAGTAGCAAATAAATGTCCAAAATTGAGCAAACAGTGGCTCAATCCAAGCTCAAAACCATAGGCAAACTATAGGCATACTTTCCCATATGTATAGGCACTACGGGCATAATTGGGCATCAAATGACCATGTAGTATAAGCATAAAATGTAATAACAAGGGGATGCTACCCTGTATAACAGTCCCAAACCCGAAGTAAATCACATCAATGCTCAATGCCAAGGCTTGGGATCAAATGTATAGTGCCCAAATGAGGTTGCGAATGACTAGAATGAGTTGGAGGAGATCAAACAATCAATCACATGCTGTAAATGCACTTGGAAGAATGGCGCCAATCTACATGGGCTGCCTATAGGGGGGTTGGGACTACCACAAGCTTTATGGTGGTTGCCAAGGGGCCAAAGAAGACCATAAATCAAGCTAGGTAAGCAACAAAGCTCTCCAATGGCTGCCACAAGCTCAAACCCTGCTGTGAACCTGTGAGCTAAAAGCTGAGTGAGAGAAGAACTCCCATACCTCGTATCGATGCCAAGAAGTGCTCGTGAAGGACCCGCTCTCATACCAGTTGAAAGGTGATAAGGATTGAATCTTGCTTGGAAGAGCTATGGTAGGAGGGCAAGAGCAAGAAAGAGAGAGACACAAAATGGGAACTCCAATAGTCACAATGTGTGACTAGGCCTTCCTTTAGTGTGTCCTTTCTTTAGTGTCTCCTTACAAGCATAATGACAACCTCTTTTAATTTTTTTTTCAATTTTCTTTTAACTCCAATTCTATCATTTGATCTTCCAAACACTTTTACAAGGCATGATCTACAGCCTACAAAAACATCTCAACCTTTTGAGCCTCTAGAGCATGTTGCTTAACTGTGTCCAACTAATCATATCTATTTTCAAATTCACACAAAAATTCAATAATTGTAAGACCCTTATTGGGCTTAATCGCCCACTCCACAAATGTCATGTGAGTAACCAAGCCAACATCCTCAATCCAAAATTCTTCTCTTAAGGCCTCTTTGAACTCACTCCAATCTAGATCCTTCATATACAATTCTATTATACATACCTTTAATTCATGCATAATGAGCCAAACAAAGTATTAGCTCCATGCAAGCTCTTGACTGCATACACATGCAAATATTAGTATTGTGCGTAATCAAATAATAAGAAATAATACACAAGTTTATATACGATGAAAATGGATGAAATTCGGATTAGTAGGATTTAGATGAATAGGCATGGCCTACTATAAGTGCATGTTGCATTGACTCAAACCTTATACAATAGGAAAATAAACTCAATATTTTGAGCAAATAGATATGTGAATCTCTATAAGTTGTATGTATGTATGTACATACATACATACATACATACATACATACATACATACATATATATGTGTGTATAAATGTATGTATATATGCATACATTCATGAATACTTTTATATATATACATTTACATAACACATGCAAATAAACTTACATAAACTCTCATTTATCAAGATGCATTTATAACAAATACAAGCATGAGTTCCCTCATGGGTTCACTATGGGCAAATCCTCTATATCACTTGCATTCAATGCCTATTTGAAAAATATCATTATTTACAAAATTTTCTAGACAAAAAATATATTTCTTATTAAATCAATGAATAACTTGTATGTGAAAAATGTACATAAATGGTATTTTAAAACTCACTTCTTTTGAATCCACATGATATGCTTGACCCCTCCCCTACTATACATGCAAGTGGATAAAATATACAAATAGGTGCATGTTATTCACACATACACCCATGCATCAATGGAGATATACACAAAAAACTTTTAGGTTAAGTCAACTCATAGACTATGAAGCCTATTTAAAGGTAATAATATATGTTTACTTAGATCTTGGGTATATTGAAGTGCTTTATATAGAATTTTACAACCATTAAATGAAAGGGAGTATTTTACACTCTTCTAGGCACTATCTCACATCAATAATTGTACATCCTAATTTCTTTGAGGCTCAAATATTTCTAGTTTACACAACTCTTGTTTATTATACATTCTATAAACATGAGGTTGGAAAGTGTGTCTATGAGAGAGTTGTAAGGTAAATCAAAGGTTCTCAATAAGACTTGAGTGTACGACAACAAGCCTTTATCATTTATTCATGGTGCTCAAATATTTCTAGGTTCAAATAAGTCTATGTGAGTCTTACTTACATAAAAGGTATCAAATAGAGATTTAACTCCTTTATCATTTATTCATGGTGCTCAAATATTTCTAGATTCAAATGAGTCTATGTGAGTCTTAATTACATAAAAGGTATCAAATAGAGATTTAACTGGGAAAGTCTTACATGATAGGAATCAATTAGCTTAAAGTTACTCATGATTTTATTGGATCAAGCAATGTAGATCAAGGACCACTTTTTGTTTATGAGTTACACTAGAGGCCTTTAGAACCTTACACACAAGACATGCATGCACCAAAAAGTGAGTATCTATTTCATACATAAAAAGCATAAAATTTAAAAGTTGTCAATTCATGAAAGACACGTAAACAACACAAAGAAGAAATGCCTTGCAAGATCAATTCGCAACATTGGTGCAAATTCACAACAAGTGTTTAAAAATCAACAATGGTAGGAAGACGAGTCCTTCCCATGTTTCCTATACTTATGAGCATGGCTCGCAGCTCTTAGCAAAAATCGATGATATTGAGTGACTAGATTCTCTTAAGGTCTCCCAAATAAAGTGAGCCAACGTTGCACAACATGTTCTTCACTTTTCATCCCATTATAATTTTAAGACTCATTGTACTTATAGATTTCAAGAAATTCCAATCTCTCCATGGTGTTGCCATATGCTTAATCTTTAAATCCATCTTTGACACAATCACAACTAAACTTTGGCTTGTTTTTAGCTAATATTTGCAAGCCCATCAATGTTAAAGTTTTTCTTTGAAGAGGAAGTAAATCTATATAAAAAGATAAAATGCTACATCTGAGATGTAAAGTGAAGGTCTATAAGTTGCTTTTCAATAATAGGCATCCCAAATCTTATTTTACATGGTCCATCTTAATGGCAAACATCCCCAAAACTTATTCACTAGATTGGCATCTTTTATCACCTTAACCTATGTAGTACAAAAGATAGAGATTGAACTTCCCAAGAAAAAGCTTCTTTAATTACCTCTTTTCTTCTTTACCTTTTATAATGCAACATATTAATGTTTCCAAAAAACAAAAACTTCTCATACCTTGTGCAAAAGGCAAAGAGGTGCATCCAAGCTCTCATAGTCCTATAGAAGATAATAGGTAGTTTTGTGTCAACCTTGCATAAAAGGCAAACAGGTGTATCTGAGCTCTCATAGTCCTATAGAATATAATAGGTAATTTTGTGTCAACCTTGAATGCATTTATATCAAAGTTCAAATATGTGCATATAAAGGTCTTGAAAAGGCCGCAACAAACCTTGAGACTAAATACCTCCAACCCTTCAGAAGTAAGTCTTCCATTATCTCTAGTATCATGCAACAACATGTTTATCGCTAAGGAGGATATTCACCATCTCTTGCTCCTCATTAGCAATGATTGACATGGGTTTAGTTCAATGTATTACAAAGTATACTATGAGGCTCCTCATCAATAGCGGCCAGACAAACTTGGGTGGAAGTTTGTGTAGTAGGAAGCATACTATGAAGTTGAGGAAAATGAAAAAATGACCCTTTAAGAATGTTGAAAGTTTTCATATTGGCATTGAAAAATGTTTATCAAACTTGTTGATATGGGGAGAATTGTTGAGTAGGTCATGCCTTCCTTATCACTATCTCACATAGAGGTGAGACATGGGATCAATTGCTGTCAGTAGAGTATGCATCTCCACACCTTGAGTGACCCACACAAAAGCGGTGATCCACAATGTGTGACTCCCTTGTAACACCTTGTAAATCCATGTGCCCTATACTTGGGTTCAAATTCACAACCAACTCATTGACACACAAAGTGCATATCTATTGAGCTATGGTTTCTTGCAAAAATTTGTAGCCCTTTTTTAAAGCCCAAAAGGGGGTTTGAACCTTTTCTCGCTCATGTGTCACATCACCATGTCATATCGTGCAACGGTTACATGCAGGGCGTGAACCCTCACGTACCCTCAAAATCATAGGGGTATCTAACCACGTGTTAAAAAGATATTGGTTTTGCTATTTACAAGCTACACCCAAGCCTAGGTAGGCAAGATTCCCTCCTTAAGGTGAATAAAGACAACACTTCTTTTATTAAAAAATAAATTGCATTTAATGAGAATTGAACTCCCACATTGGCTATGACAGCCCATTGGTCAAACCACTATGCTATAAAATCGCTTTTGAAAGTGGCCAAGTGTTTTGGTTTGTTGTAAACATACAATGCTTAGTTTGTGAAAAGTCTTACTTAGATAGGAAGCAAATTGGTGGTCTGTAACGAGCCTTAGCCCATGTATGGAGATTGGCTCAAAAGGGCTGGCCATGAAGCCATGGGTAGGTGAAGCTACCAAAATGCGTCGGTAAGGGTATGGGCTTTGTAGTTATACCATGGCGTGTAGGAGCCAGAAACAGCTATATAGGGAGTAGTAGGGACACTGAGCTCAAGATTGGTTTCGACTCTACGTGTGATTCCCTATACTCAGTGGTGAACCCTCACATGTGCGACGTTGCAAGGGTGTAGTCCTAAGATGTGCCTCAATGTTGTATCTTTCGATATCATGAATACAAAGATTCCTTACTGATATATCTTGTGTGCCATTCCGTTGTGCCTTTTTGTGCCTCACGACAGGTTGTGACTTGAAGTCTAGTGAAGGTCTGTAACATTTGGGGGAGGGGGGTGGTTTTCTAACAAGCGACCAAATTAGATTAGAAGGAAGCACGAGAAAGAACAAGGAAACGAGACATATCGTGGGACACCCTTCCCTCTAGAATGTTACTTTTTCGCTGTTTCCAAAAATCCAGGCGGCGTTTGGCATGCACGTTTTTCTCTTTTGTACGTGAAAAGAGACAAATCTTTTTTGTGTCTTTTTTTTTTTCGGTTATTTGCGCGGAAAAATCTTTTATGAAAGCGTGATTTGGTGTGGGGGTCTCGTCGGCTGTGCCACTGTCAGCGTCGTGTCGTATGTGCCGGTGCTTTTGCATTCGCCCCGATGAGTTTTTGAGGCGCTTTCGCACAAGTACGCGCGCGGCGTTGAGCGGTCCTTCTTTTGTCGCCTTGCGCCCAAAAGACTACAAAACCCCGCCTTGTCGCGATTCGCACCCATCATTTGTATCACCCCTCGTGGCATCCCACTTTTTTTTTCCCATTTTATTTTTTAATCCCACATTACCAAAACATTTGCAATTCCCTTACTTACCGTGTTTTTAAATAATAAAGCTTCAAAATTTTTGAAGAAATAAAAAACCGCAATACAAAATCTTTATCAAAAACTGCAATTCTTACTCAAAAATACCGAAAAATGAGGTTATGCTTCCTTTCTTTAAAAAGACTCTGTTTTCCTTTCTCCTTCTTAAATGCAAGTTTCCTATTTCTTAGGAAAAGGAAATAGAAAAATAATAAAACAATAAATACATGAAATATAATGGTGAAAATGCTCATTTTTCCACGATCCAGATATACAGTATCCCTTGTGCATACCTAGACTAGAATTCTCCCCCCTCCCCTCTCTCTCGTCTTGCTGGACCGTATGTTATCTCCATCTCCCCTCCTCTCTCTCTCTCAGACTCTCTCTCTCAACGTGTTATTGTATGTGATTATTATCTTCTTCTCCGCCTGCAGCCCGCCATGGATCCTCCGGTCCCTGACCAGAAGCGGCCCCGCACGCAGCCCCCCGACCGCTCCTGGCACCACGACGAATATCTCCTGCAGGAGGTTTTCAAATACCTCGACGCTAAAAGCCTTGCCTTCTCCGCCTGCGTCTGTCGGCTATGGCGGACTGCCGCCGAGGAGGAGAGCCTCTGGGAGAGGATCTGCAACCAGAACTGCGCCCCGGCCCTGTCTACAGCCGCGGGCGCAGCATCATCCTCGGCATCGCCCCAGCAGCAATTCAAGACCGTGGTGAAGGCACTGGGAGGCTTCCGGGGCCTGTACTCTCAGTGGCTGCGGCCGCTGCTCTCGAAGCCGACCGCTGCCGCGCCACCCGCACTCTTCCCGCAGGCTTCCTTCGTGCCGTCGTCGACCAAAGGCAGGAAGTGGAGCATGGACGAGGTCCATCTCTCGCTCTCTCTCTACTCCGTGGAGTGCTTTGAAAGGCTGGGCAGGCGCTGCAGCTCGTCTGCGGACCCATCAGCCGCACCCTCTTCGTCCTCTTCCGCGGCTCAATTCTCCTGTCCTGCTTCCTTTATCTCGTCATCGTCCTCTGCTGCCCCGTTCTCCTGTTCTTCTCATATTTCTGCATCTCTCTCCTCCCTACCCTCTTCTTCTTCTTCTTGTTCTTCGTCTTCGTCTTCGTCCTCCTCGTCCTCGTACTCCTCCACTGTCGTATTGCCGTCTCTAATTGTGCCTGAGTCGTTCCACGCAAATCCTAACTCGCCCAGTTATCCGTCTTCGTCTTCTTCCTCCTCCTCCTCCACTGTCGTATTGCCGTCCCTAATTGTGCCTGAGTCGTTCCATGCAAATCCCAACTCGCCCAGTGATCCACAGGAGCTTAGCTGATTACTGTCAATCACACCTTGTGATCCACAGTAGCTTACCTGATTACTGTCAATCACATCTTGTAATTTGATCCACTGTCTTGTAATTCGATCACTCTGATCTACTGATCACTCTGATCCAGCAAAATGCGAGAATGCCCATGTTTCCTTCCTGCTATATTAATACCATGTTTTAGCTGTGACTACGAGTTGGTAGGGTACATAACTGCAGGCAAAGGTAAGCCTTTTAGAATCTCACACTCGATTCTGTAGTTGATTGCTTTTAGCAGGAGATCTGATGCAATGGCAAATAGGAGAGGTGCCAAAAAGGACATCCCTATTTGATAGACCTTTGCAAATAAAAGCATGCGATATGTAGCTAGTGACTCTTACTTTAGCAGTAGCGTTGATCATTTAGCAAAAGTCTTTCCCAGAGCACAATTTATCCATTAGTGTGTGACTAGTAGAAAATCCTATCTTAGCCCACTATAGGCATTGTCTAAATCCATATTGATTGATATGAAGTTCCTCCTACTTGTATGGCATGTTCTATTAATGCCATTGGATTTAGAATAGCATATTGTATTTTTCACCCTTGTACAAACCTATACAGTCTGAGCTTTATGGAGAATTTTAGCTAAGAAATACTTCTTCCTCAATGTAATAGCTTTGGCCATTTTGTGGGTTATGTTCTATATTGTAGGTGGTCTGCACTGAGGAGACTTGCTCCTTTTACAACCCCCTTAGGCAACAATTTAATTCTGCCCTAGTTGATATAAGGTGGAAACTTAGCTCTTCTCATACATGCATTAGCAAATGTTGTGATGTCCTTTCCACACACTAGCCACATTGCTTCAAAGACCTCAATTTCAACCCATCCATCACTGAAGATATTCCCTTTCTCATCCTTTTAATTGCATACTATAGTTCATCATACTATAGTTCATCTTTAAAGAATGGTCTAGCTAGTATGACTGTAGTCTCATTGTCTACAACCTTCTCCATTGGGTCTGGAAACTGTTGGAGTTCCACATTATTGTCTACTTCGAGCTTCAAGGTATCTCCCACTATACTAGAGATATGGTTGATGAGGACCTTCATAATTGACACCTCATTAGTGTGTGATTTTGAATGACCACTATGGTTTCCAGCTCCTATTTGGAGCTGTTGTAGTGTCTTGAAAAAGTGGGAGTAGGGGCATCTTTTTTCACAAAGTAATCTCCTTTCAATTGCATGTGAATGGAAGTTATTATGCTCTTCTCTTTTGCCTTAAGATAATCTTCAATTCTCTATTGTATCCAAACCAAATATTGGTCATTATAATCAAAAGCAAGAGGAGCTATAACATGGGCTCTACATCAAGCAGCCGAATACACAACCTTTCTCCTACTTTTAGCTTGAGATGTACCATACTCCGTCATTGCCTCAATCACTACCTTTGTGGCCACCTTTACTTTGGTAATTGAATCAAGTACTTTATTTGCTACTTCATTCCATGTATGATAGAGTTTCATAACCATCTTGAAGAAGACAATTGTTGAATATAAATATTGGGGGGACCACATTGGCATCCCTAAGAGGATGGAATCTTCAACATCATCTAAATAGGAATATGGAATGAATCTATAACATTAGCAAGGACTTGAGGGCCTCCCAAAAGTGAGCTTCATGGACACATCTGGTGCATAGATGGAATAAAGGTGAATGATCATGCTTGCAATTATTATTCGGACCCCCTAGAGAGTGCACCCAACTATGTTGGGATATATGCCTAAAGTAGAAATAGTCAAAGAGCCAAAAAGTGAAAAGGACACCCAACTTGTGGGTGAAATCGTATGACCTAAAGCCCATGTACAAAAGCCAAAATTAATGGAAAAGCATATTTTGGTGAGTGAAAACTTGAGCATCTCCATCTTTTGTGCAAATGTGGAGAGTGAGAGTGGAGAACTTGGGACTGATGCTCTTATATTCTCTTTCCATCATTCTCTTCTTCCCATTCATGTTGAGATTGATGAGAGCGAGATCATGTGTGACGAAGTGAGAGAGAGAGTGCATGTGACAGATCGAGAGTAAAGTATCTCTTCTCCATCTCCTTCTTCGCCATCTTCAAGAACTTCTTCTTCTTCTTCCTCTTCCTCTTCCTCTTCCTCTTCCTCTTCCTCCTCGTCTTCTTCCTCTTCCTCTTCCTCTTCCTCCTCGTCTTCTTCCTCTCCTCCTCCTCCTCCTCCTCCTCCTCCTCTTCTTGTTCTTCCTCTTCCTCTTCCTCTTCCTCTTCCTCTTCCTCTTCCTCTTCCTCCTCCTCCTCCTCCTCCTCTCCTTCCTCTCCTCCTCCTCCTCCTCCTCCTCCTCCTCTTCTCCTTCCCCCCCCCCTCCTCCTCCTCCTCCTCCTCCTCCTCCTCCTCCTCCTCCTCCTCCTCCTCCTCCTCCTCCTCCTCCTCCTCCTCTTCTCCTTCCTCTTCTTCTTCCTCTCCTCCTCCTCCTCCTTCATATTCTCCTTTTTGTAGAGCACTCGAGGAACAATATGGTAGAAAGGAGTGAAGGAGGTGGATTGAAGGAGCATCACTTGGATCATGAGGGCATCTTCGAGGCTTCTTGCATGTGCAGAGGTAAGAAGGTGAGCCTACTACAAGACTCTACAAGCTTGCCATTGTTACTCTCTTGCTTGGGAGAATGAGGAGGAAGTAGATGATAATGGGAACAGAGTGAGTCGATTGTGTGAGAGAAAATTGATTCCATGAACTTTTAGCTGCTAAAACAATAGAAGTTTCATCCAAGTTCAATGTGCCATGTGCTTAGTATAGGATTATGTTCTTTGATTGGGAGAATCATAATGTTTTAGGGACTATCATTCAAAAAGTGTGATCTTGAGGTATTGCATTATTTTATATAATTGTACATTTATTTAATCAAGATCAGGGCTTACTCTTGCAAATTGTACAATATCTCAACTTTAGTTAGGAAGACCTACAATGTAAGAGGTTGTGGGCACCAACCTTCCATCCACTCAAGGGGATTGTCCCAAATAACTCAAGGTGTATGCATACATTAGAATCAATCAAGAGACAACAATTAAAAGGGTACTCGACTTATAGGTGGAAACCCAAAACCTAAAGCCAGGGATAAAATCCAAACATGGATGGAAGAGCATATCCAGGCGTGTGCAAACTTGAGAGTCTCCATCTTCTTCTTCTTCTTACTACCATTCATCTTCTGATGCACATGTGAAGTGGAGAGAGAGAGAGAGAGAGAGAGAGAGAGTGTGTGTGTGTGTGAGAGGAACTTGGGAGAGTGAAGTTCTCATTTTCTCTTACTATCCTTCTCTTCTTCCCATCTATGTTGAGAGTGATGAGAGTGAGGTTCTATGCAAGGAGGTGAGAAAGAGAGAGAGTGAGGGATTGAGAATGAAGAAGCTCTTCTCCATCTCCTTTATCATCATCATCATCATTTTCTTCTTCTTCTTCTTTTTCTTGCCATGTGGTTGGAGATTGAAGCATACTAAAGTGGAGATCAAGCTCTTGAGGTCGATGCAGTTGCACAACAATTGTGAGACCATCTCAATCCATATCAAATGGACTATCATAGCATGGGGCTCAAGGTGTATATACTAAAATCTTGGAATCACTAATTTTCTCACTTGCAAATTTGCTTAAGAGAGGTGAAGAGTGAATTTGAAGAAAGACTCCATCAACTTTTGTACCCGCAAAAGAAGAAAGATCCCAATAAGCCATTAAAAAAAAAAAGAAACAAGCCTTGTAAACCCAACTTTGAGCTACGCTCATCCCGCTAACAAGATTTCGAGTATGTGAGGTTGTTTGAAATTTTGCAGGATGACAGATCAAAATATGGAAGATTTTATGGCCGAAGGTGATGTAGTGAAATCTCATGTCCCATTGTTGAATGCAAGAGTACATGTGTCAGTAATGGTATTTCTCAATCAAATGTTCATCATCTAATACATACCTTTTTTTTGCAATTTTCTTGATTTCACCATGGTCTCTTTAGGAATGGGTTTGGGCCACTCTTGACATCCATGGGCTACACAGATCAAGATGCCTTATTCTTTTTCTCATAGAGATATGAGGACTTAGGAAGACCATCCTTAGAGATAGAGCATTAACTTATCATAGTCCCATCTAGAGATAGCTCATAGACTTCTTCATGAGGATCTCCTACATAGCCTTAGATCAGTCTTAGTCTACATTCAAGAGAAATATCCAAGTCAAATGGTTCAACTTAACCAATCTAGACATCCTAGATCTTGATGGATACGTTGATAACACATATACATGAGGATTTGAATGAGATTTGTGCTCAAAGATGGGAGAGAGAGACATGGAATACTCCATATCCATGAGCCTTCAGGCTCTCATTGTATTTTCTTCATTATTCAAGAACTAACTGAGAAGCACACAATACAATGTAAAAGTAAACTAGACTAGGTGTAGACCTAACTGACTAACTCTAGTTAGGTCATTGACTAACACACACCCAACTTATTCAATGTAGTCACATGGAGACAGCTGTACACATACATTAGCTGTCACAGATGTCGGTCACTCATAAAGACGAATTGAAGTGAGCTTGACTTCTAACACTCCCCCTCAAGCTCAAAACAAAACTCAAATCATCTGCATCACTCCAAGTAGCTATCTAAAGTGAATGGACTTATCTTTACCAAGTGATTTGGTAAAGATATCTGCTACCTAGTCTTCAGTCTTCACATGCTCCAAGTCAATCTGATCTACTAAAACCATTTCCCTGATGAAATGGTAGTGAACCTCAATGTGTTTCGATCTTGCATGATAAACATGATTCCTTGCTAACATGACACTGCTTAAATTGTCACAGTACAACCTTACTTTGCTGTCCAAGTGTACTCCCAAGTCATTCAGCAACTTCTGTAACCACATAGCTTCACAAGCTGCTAAGGCCGCACCACAATACTTTGCTTCCGTACTGGACAGTGCAACTATAGGCTGTTTCTTACTCTGCCAACTGATCATGCTACTACCCAATCCAAATGCATAGCCGCTGGTTGACCTTCTACCCAATCCAAATGCATAGCTGCTGGTTGACCTCCTACCCAATCCAAATGCATAGCCGTTGATTAACCTCCTGTTATCATAAGTGCAACCAGCCCAATCAGCATCAGTATACCCCATCAAGGCAAGGAGTTTCCCATATGCATAAAACAGTCCATGATCTGTGGTACTCTTTACATATCTCAGAATTCTCCTGACTGCATCCAAGTGTGGTTTGCGAGGCTTCTGCATGAAGTGACTGATCAGCCCCACAGCATAACTCAAGTCAGGTCTAGTGATCGTGAGATAGATCAAGTTGCCTACCATCTATTTGTACATCGTAACATTCTCAACCTCTGTCCCAACATCAATCTGCAGCTTGACATTCTACTCTAAAGGCATATCCATAGGCTTGCAATCAGCCATACCATATTTCTGTAATATGTCATGAGCATACTGTTTCTGTAGCAGCCATATGCCTTGAGGTGTAGAGACAATCTCAATCCCCAAAAAATATTTCAGCTCTCCTAGGTCCTTGACCTTAAACTTAGCCTGTAAACATGTCTTTACTTCAGCAATCCCACTTTCATCATCTCCTGTAATGATCAAGTCATTAACATAGACAACTAGGAATACATAGCCACGATCTGTCTTCTTCACAAACAAACTATGATCAGCATCACCCAATCGAAAACCATGTTGCTGCAAATAACTGCTGATGTGAGCATTCCATGCTCTGGGTGCCTGTTTCAACCCATATAATGCCTTTTTCAGCCGGCATACATGTGCTGAAAATTCTGGATGCATATAGCCTTCAAGCTATTCCATGTAAGCTTCTTCATATAACTCTCCATTCAGAAAGGTTTTCTTGGTACAATATTGATACAATGATGTGTACAACAAGGCTAGATTCACAACACAAGATAATATCTTAGTACAAGACTAGATTAAATATAAGACAACACAAGAATTGGAGATATAAGGCTTGAACTAGAACTACATATTGCAAGAGCCTCACAATTGTTGTTGGCAAGTTTGAAGTGCCTGTAGGTTAAGATCCCTATTTATAGTAGAGTAAGGATGTTAATGGAAAGCTTTTAGATATGACATGACATTTGTTGACATAAGCATGATGACAATGTTGATGACATAAGCAATGCTCATATAACCAATTTTGATGTAAGCATTGATGCAAGCACTTTTAGAATTGTCAAGGAATCTTTTGGAACATTCTAGAATTCCAATTAAACTTTTAGAAGTTTCTAAAAGATACTAGATTTTATGGTTTCCATGACAACTAGGTTTTCTATTATCAACATTGAGATTTAGATTTCTTTTTCTTTATTGTTCATTTTCTCTAACAATTGTGCCATTTTACAAATTATTATAACTTATGGTCTTATAGGTCATTTTGGCCTTTTGTAGACGTTGATAAATTATTTCATTTCTATCTCTTACCACTTTTTTCACTTGGGAGGAAACATGTGTCATGACAAACCTAAGACGAGGGAGCTAGTGTGTATAGTGGGGTGAGGAAGAGAGGCACATTGATTGAGTATTAGGGGGAGGGGGAGCAAATCAAGTAGGAGTTTGATTTAGTTTTGGAGGGTATGTGAGCTAATCCATAGGGCAAGGGGAGGGGGTAGGAATTAAAAAATAGAAAAGAAATTTATATTTGAATTTTGAACATCAAGCCTTGGTGGGGGTCACATGGAGATGTGTGAGGACATCACATGCATTGATTTGTCCTTCCTTTTCAAGAACTGGGGAATTCCTTTCAAGTATAATTGATTTCATCCCAAATTACATTGTGTATGTGCGCGCGCGCACACACACACACACACACACACACACACACTCTCTCTCTCTCTCTCTCTCTCTCTCTCTCTCTCTCTCTCTCTCTCTCTCTCTCTCTCTCTCTCTCTCTCTCTCTCCCCCCACTTCATTAGTCCAAGGGAGGAGGGGGTGTTCCTTCTTATAGATCTGACGACTGAAGAGAGGTCTTCATAGAAAAGTGAGAGGGGGGGGGGGGGGGGGGGGAAGGGAGATCGACCATGTACAAGAAGGGAAGTGAAAATCAAGCAAGAGCTAGATGTAGCTGGAGGGGGGTCAAGGTGCACAAGGTGAGGGGAGGGGGGATATGGTTTCTTTTACTCACTCACCTTGCATCTCCTTAAACAAGTGTGGGGGTGTCCATTTCGATGTATCCCAACTCATCACACTAGAAAAATTAGTACATCTCTTTTGAACATGCTCCATCTCACTACAATCGAAGCATTTGTGGTTTATGTCAATTGTTAGATGTAGAACTTGCTTACTAGAAAACTAATCATCCATGTTAATTGTTAGATGTAGAACTTGTTTGCTAGAAAATTAGTCATTCATGTTTTGAATCCTAACCTCACCATTGGTCTCGACCTTGAATCCTTCTCTACAAAACTCATGTCTCTTGACTTCTTTAAGAGAAATTCCTTCCTTTGAAGTGCAACCTTGGTGTTTATAGGGGGTACTCAATACTCATAGTCATAAATTCTAAGGGTGAAGCCACCCACCCAAGAAACCCTTGGTGTATAATATATTTTTTTAAAAAGAATCTTTGATCCTTATGTATGAAAAATTTTGAGATTTTTCCTCAAAGTATTTTTTATTGCTTCCACAATTGCAAAAACTTGTTTGTATGTGTGTATGTGTGTATGTGTGTGACACAAAAAGAGAGTGTGAATGACAGAGTGAGGGACCATGAAACCTTTTCTTGGTTCTCTTCTCTTATAATTTTCTACTACTACTATTTCTTGCTCTAGCATATTGACTAAAAGAAGAGGGGTTTCTTACCATACCATGCTATCATGAAAGAAAGAGAGATTGTGTATGGAAGAGAATGAGAAACTAGGAACGAGAAGCTTATTCTTCTATATTTATTTTCACTTTGTTTGGGGGCATGGGAGGTTCATGGATCAATTGCAAATCCGTGACTTGAGAGTTTGAGAATGCAACATTGAATTGGTGAGACCATTAAGATTTCTTTTAATAGCAAGAATACAATGAGAAATGTAATATCAGTGAACAAACCTTTGAATCATTTATGCATTCATTCATTCATGGGGATTGAGTGAGAAGGCATAGATGGCTCGGAGCTAGAGTACAATTGGGCTATATCAAAGGTAGCTTTAAACTATTGAGAGAAATTAAACTCTTCGACAAGTGAGAGTCTATCAAAGTTCCATCTATTGCACATAAGCACAAAATTGGTTAGCATATATCAAGTTCACATTCTATTGCCAATGGAGATATGCGACCAGCTATATGCTAGTAGTAGAACACACTCCTTTAGTTATCAAAGTAAACCTTTGATAGATTAGATCCCAATGTCTTGCCTTGGATAGACTTTGTCTCAACAATAAACTACCCAAAGGTTCACCCTTGATCACACTAATCACAAAACTAGGGTTTAACATTGTTTATGGCCTACACATGATATGGGCATTAGTGATTCTAGGTGATTCCATCAACTTCAAAGTATTGTGTAACTCTTATTTAGTGACCATAAGGTCAAGAGTGAGTCAATCTTATATTTTTTATTTGTTTCTAGATGTTATCCTTCTATATTCAAGTAAATTATGTAATGGCCTATTTTGTTTGATCATATAGGAGGCTCAATGGGACCTCAAAACATATAAGTGTATGATGTGTGATAATACAAGGGTTATTATATTTGACAAAATGTAAATAAAATTTACAAGATTATAGAAATATCTATTTTATTGCAACCTATAAGAACTTGAGCATACTAAATAAAAGGGGTCATTTTATTACCTTAGAACATGTAATCAAAGGGGATTTTTAAATAAATTTTGAATGCAAGTGATATAGATAGTTTCTTTAGGTGTACCCATTAAGATAATAGGATGCTACATGCCCCTCTTAAAAGAATAAAATAAGATTTAGTGTATGTTCTAACTTCTCTCAAGTACTATAGAAGAGGATTTTGTGTACTCTCCCTTAATCAACTTATGGGAGCTTGGCTTTGGGAGAGTATGCATATCTACTTTTTGGGTGGAGAAGAAATTAAAATGGAAACAATAAATAAGGCTAGCCCTTTGAATTCACAAAAATATTAATTATCATATAAGAGATGCTACATGCTCTTCTAAGAAGGAAATAAGACAAAACAATGTGTGCTCACAAGTACCATAGTAGAGGATGATATGTCCTCTCTATTACCCACCTTATGGAAGCTTAGCTTTACGAGAATACAAAATCCTAAATTTTGACTTGAATATTATTGTGTGGAGGTAACTACATCATCCATGTGATGCTACGGGATGCTTATTAGTACCCAATTCTTACACACACACACACACACACACACACACACACACACACACACACACACACACACACACACACACACACACACACACACACACACACACACACACGCATGCATGCACGCACACATGTGCACATGTACACAAATTAGATAATATGTATAGTTTGCATAGAACCTCCAAAATTTGAGTTGATGCTATTTAACTTTGAAGCTAAAAAATATTGATTGGTTCATAGTATTGTAGGGGATTTTTAAAAGCTCATGGAATCCATGGGATTTAGATAGTTATTTTTGGTGCACCTATGAAGATAAGAGGATGCTACATGATCTTCTTGGAAGGAAATAACAAGGGAGAACAATATGTGCTCTCAAGAACTATAGAAGAGGACGCTACGCACTCCCTCATATTCAAGTTGTGGAGCTTGGCTTTGGGAGAGTATGCACTTTTACTTTCTTGATGGAGAAGATGCTAAAAAGAAAACTAGAAATAAGGCTAGATTTTTGAAATAAGGCTATCTTTTTGAAATCCACGAATATCTCAAGTGTCATGTAAGACAATGTTATGTTCTCTTCTTGAAGAATGAAACAAGGGAAAACAACATGTGCTCTTAAGTACTATAGAGGAGGATGTTGTACTCTCCCTTATTTAGCTTATGGGAGCTTAGCTCTAGGAGAGTACACACTCCTAACTTTTGACTTGAATATTGCAATATGGAGTTAAGTACACCATCCATGTGACAATCCGGATGGTTGTTACCCAATGGTTCTTCTATATGTACATACACACACACATATACATATATCTCTGTGTGTGAGATCCACATGTATATGGTTGAGCAACTAGCAATTCATATCTATTACAATATTTTCTTTTTCCATTGCATACATAGAATCTAATGATCCTATGTTTAGGATAATTGGCATCGTAATGCCTTTTACTTTTTAGATGGATGAACAAGTCATAATATTTTTAATAGAAATGTTTTAATGTATTAAAATTAAAAAAGAAATTGTACATAGGCTTTTTATCCTAAAAACCTAACCAAGAGACTCACCTTAGGTAATATGCTTAATTTAGGAAGAGCCTCAAATTTTGAGTAAAGGATATTTCATTTCAAAGCCTTGAAAAATGAGCTAGTGCTAATGGTAGTGTGTCAATATTGTTTTATGTGCTTATGAGCCTACACCAACCATATCACATGGAATGCTAGAGATCAAAAGAATCCATTGATTCCTTTACAATGAATCCATTAATAATTTAGATAGACATTCAAAAGCATGAATTAGAGATGTTTCACTATTGGTTTCTATATACCTACTTGTAAATGCATTTAGCGTAATCACAAGGCTTCAATGGTTTCTCTAAAGCAATATTTGTTTTTGGTCATCAATGGCATCCTAACATGAAGATTGTGCATCACTAAGTCTTGGGGAGGTTACCATGGGTAAGTTATGGAATCACATAAGTGCAAGGGAGGGGGTCTTTCCAAAAAGTAAATAATCATGTACATTAGGTGTAGGCCCCCATTAATTTCCCCCTCCAACCTTAAAAGTGAGGAGGGGAGGCATGTGTGTGTATAGCCCTTTCCTTCAATGTTTAGGAGCTTATATATTGGCAAATTTAGAGGCATGACCAGTTGTTATACATTGTATACCATCAACCTACCCTTGGCCTCAATGATCCATACCAAAGAAGGTACAAGATTATGTCTCATTAACATTACAACTTATCATTCTTGCACTAGAAATGTTCTAGTCTTAGCTTAGTAAATATGAGAAATTTAATAGAATACAACATCTTATATCTAAAAAAGGCGGTACACAATAATTTTTTGTGATACATCATATGAGAGTAAAAAGAGGGGTCATATGACGCTTGCATGAGTGGTAGATTGGGGTTTTCTAAGATTCTTCACTCGTAGGTCATATGTCTCCTTTATTAAGAGTAAAATCCCTAAACACCAAGTATGCATCTCATGAAACTCATAATAAGACAAAATTTTATGAGGAATAAAAGCATAAAAACTATTATTAATTCAATTCATAACAGAATCTACATTACAAATATAGTTTATTTGAATACTTTGTTAGCTTGTAATTACTTGTATTTTCAAGAGACCATTAACCTTTTGCAAGTAACTCCATAGTAGCATGTAGCTCTCTTCTCCATTTCATCTCGAGAGCTCTAACTTTCAAGCATTCAGTTGTTGCCCATTTTTTCTTTGCTCGATAATGCTCTCACTTTGAACTTCACATATTCCTTGTGCCTTAAAAGTTTTTCTTGAGATCATCACAATTAGAATGCAACTTTTGCAAGTGATAGTTTTTAACATTTGTAGCTCTTACTAATTGTCTTCTTCAAATTGGAGTTCCTAACTAACTTTTCCATAATTTCACCCATGGATCATAGCCCTGATTACATTTTTTGTCAACATGTGCAACAATACTTTATAACTATATATAGTAGCCTAATCATCTTTGCAAACTTTATTGAAGAAAAAGTTTGTGAAGCTTGATATGCTTTGAAATGGGAGATGGGTTCTAATGAGTTCATGTTAAGGATCCACTAGATACAATGTACTACCTACATATTAGTGTTTCTTCTCCCCTCTTGGCTTCTCATTGAAGAGTGGAAGAGTAGATCCATTGTTTTATTTGATAAATCTTCAATGACTTTGGTAGGGTCTTTAGGTGGAGCCATTGGGATAGGAAACAGCAATCATGAATGCTAATGTAAAGTATATAGATGATTTGGAAGTTAAAATGTTTTTTCACTGCATTAGGACTTAGAGAGTCTTTATGACAATATGGTTTAGAGGCAAGATTTGGAAAGTGAAATTTCAAATAATTAAAACTATTAAGGAAGCTAAAAATTAAGTTTTTATGTGTTATTGCTCATTCTCAAGAGTATTACCATTCACTTACCATAAGAAGCTACATGAAATGATGTGGGAAAGGTAAATAATATTAGCAAATACTATATTTTTGAGTTGTATTTTTGAAGTATGATCCAGAATCCTTTTCAAAAATCTGTATCATTAAGATAACCTTTTCCCATAGGAGCCCTTTCTTGAGTCCAAATTGCCCTACTTATATAGCACACCATAGGAACACAAATAGAAATACCAAATAATCATTTTTTATTGCAATAGTAATACACAACATAGTAGCCAATGTAACATCGAGCACTACAAGGAAACGCAGGTATAGCGACGGTGGGTAGCGATGCAGGAATAGCGGCGTCACTATTTGCGACGCAAATAGCGACGCCCCATAGGGAAAAAAAAGAGGGCCGAAACCCAAGTGCGTTTCATTTCGCGCATTCGTGAGACATTTCGAGAGGGAGAGCAAGAGAGAGAGCGACCGTTTTGTATAGAGGGTGAGAGAGGGAGAGGAAGAAGGCTTGCCGTAGCCGCCGTTCGCGAAGGAGAGGAGGAGGCGCCGTCGCGAAGAGGAGCCGTCAAACCCTCGCCAAATCTTTACGGTGAGTCCATTCTCTCTTTCTTTTACTTGTTTAGGGTTTAATTTGTGTATATTGAGAGAGAGAGAGGAAATGAGAGAGAGAGAGAGGAAGAGGGAGAGGGAGGGAGAGAAAGAGAGGGAGAGGGAGAGGGAGGGGGAGGAAATGAGAGAGGGAGAGGGAGGGAGAGTGCATTCTCTCTCTCTTTTACTTTTTTTAATATAATTTGTGCATATATATTGAGAGAGAGAGATGAAATGAGAGAGAAAGAGAGAGAGGGAGAGGGAGAAAATGGAAGAGGGAGGGGGATGAAATGAGAGAACGAGAGGGAGGCAGAGTGTATTCTCTCTTTTTTATTTATTTTTTGTATAATTTGTGTATAATGAGAGGAAGAGGAAATGAGAGAGAATGAGAAGGAGAGGGAGAGGAAGGGAGAGAGAGATAGAAAGAGAGGGAAATTAAAGAGGGAGAGGGAGGGGGAGGAAATGAGAGAGGGACAGGGAGGAAGAGAGAGAGAAAGAGAGGGAGAGGGAGAGGGAGAGGGAGGGGAAATGGGAAAGAAAGAGGGAGGAAGAGAGAAAGAGAGGGGGAGGAAGAGGGAGGGAGAGGAAATGAGAGAGGGAGAGAGAGAGGAAGAGGGGGAGGAAATGGGAAAGGAAGAGGGAGGGAGAGAGAAAGAGAGAGGGAGGGAGAAGAAATGAGAGGAGAGGAAGAGAGCAAAAGGAAATGAGAGAGAGAGAGGAGAGAAAAAAAAGAGAGAATGAGAGGAGAGAGAAAAAGAGATAAGATATTAAACATAATAGGAAAATGGAGAAAGAGAGGGTGTGGGTGAGGGTGAGAATGAGAGGGAGAGGAAATGAGAGAGAAAGAGGAGAGAGAAAAATAAATGAGAAAGAGGAGAGAGAAAAAGAGAGAAAGATCATTAAACCTAATGGGGAAAGAGAGAAAGAGAGGGTCAGGGTGAGGGAGGGAGAGAAAATGAGAGAGGGAGAGAAAGAGAGAAAGGGAAATGAGAGAGGGAGAGGAGAGAGAAAAAAATGAGAGAGAGGAGAGAGAAAAAGAGAGAAAAATCATTAAACCGTATGGGGAAAGAGAGAAAGAGAGGGTCATGGTGAGGGAGGGAGAGAGCCTGCGACGAGCAACGAATCCAAACACGGTTGTGGATGAGATGGAGTATTTTGGAAACTTGCAAAGTATTGTTACTATGGATTACCGTAGCTTCTCCATGATACTATTCGATGTATAGTGGTTCAAAGTGGTACTTGAAGGAGTTGGAGCAACAGTTCGATGAGGTTCATCTAGATTTCTCGAAATAGATTTCGAAAAAAAAAGGACGGATTTATGCGACACCTTTGTGTTGCCGGCCCATTGTGAACAGGTGCATGGACTCATTTATTTGCTAATTGTATTACGACATGGTTTATGTCACAATGGTTTAAACTCTCTTGTACATGTTTGTAAATAGGTAATCTTCTATCCAAACCCCCGACAACCTCGATGGTGGTATGTTATACCTTCAACTCCCCAAAGTGCGAGAGTATATGATCAAAGCGATGTTCTAAGCATAGATGAAGATAATATGCAAATAGAGGGGTCGATATTGCAAGGGGTGGTGGCCACCAAAAGCTTGGAGCCAGCATCGACTAACAATGATGGAAATACAAGAGTCCAAGAATTCTTTGAGAATGAGATAGACTCATCTTTTTGTGATGGCATGTCTATCGACCTCCCAGTGTATGCAGAGTTGTGTCAGGAGATTGACATGGGACCATATGATACTTCATATTTGGAGCATCCACTTACTCAATTCGTTGACCAATCGCTTATAAGGATACATAAGATATGCATTAAGTGAGATCTTTTTTTAAGGATTTATATTACTGTACTTTGTATGATTTACATTGATTATTCTAACATCATTTTTTATCTGTGTAAGTGACATTTTTAGGATGAGTTGAGGGATGAGCGATGAGGAGTTACAGGATATCTTCACATGCATGTCTCCAGACCAAATCGCGAGATTCAAAGATATGGTAGACCAAGAGATGTCTCGGTCTTCGTCAAGGCGCTCTGCTAGATCTATTTCAGCGCAATCGAATGCTTCAGCTTCGAGCAGACGAGCTCGATGCTCTAGACTTGGGCCAAAGGGAGGGAGTGCTTCGGGGTCAAGGGGATGCTGCAGAGATACGGATGCAATGAGCTTGCGCTCGACACGGGATACATGTGCGAATCCTTGCTCTCATAGTCCTTCCAGGGAGCATGACTTAGGCTCAGGTGGATGCTGTGGAGGCACAGACGCGGTGTCTCCATCTCGTCGTTCAGCTGGAGTTGCGTCACCTCCAGGATTTGTCACACCTGTGGGAATGTCTACTCCAGTTACTCCGGCTTTTGCTCAGCCATCAGCAGGCAGGTGATACCCCTATGGGTGCCACTCCGAGAGATATTACCCCGGTCGGTACACCGGATGCACATGGGTCTTCTGGATATGCCCAAGAGCGTGGATGGAGATGGGAGAGAACCCATCTTAGGCAAACCCCAGGGGGATATGGATATCTAGTCGATGATAAGTCAGGAGCTATCATCATGAATGATGAGGGGAGGAGGGTGATGGCTCACATGAGAGAGTTGTGCCAACAAGTTTTTCGGCACGTGTTAGATCATTGGAAGAACATACCAGAGGAGAGCAATGACTACATAGTAGTATCCTTGTATGAGGAGTTTCCGGTTCCAGCCTCGGTTATAGATTTTCTACGGACTGGATGATGGATTGCATGCATACATATATGTCACATAGGCAATCCGACGCACGCAAGACAATCAAGAGTGGGGCTGTAAAGCCCAAGTAGTTAGATGCGGACGATTGGCGCCGACTACAAGAGAAGGCTATAGATTCACCAGGACGTTGGAGTAGGCAGCGCGAGGCGGCGAGGGCACGACTCGAGGCCGGAGTGGTCCATCATCTTGGGACTGGAGGTCAGCCATAGAACATATTTGGAGGACTTTGTAAGTTTTTCTTTTGTTTTGCTTGTTTGTTTTTTTGCAATATCATTTTTACTGATAATCATGTTTCTAACAGTTAGCATTTTGTTTTCTTTATAACACTCCATTACAAATCACAATCCGACCGGCCTTGAGACTCGATATGCAGAGAGACACGGTCTCACTTCATTAATCGAACGATTGTATAGATACAGCGGCCCTGTAAGTCACTCATCTTTCTTGTCCATAGTTACCATGTTTAATTAGAATGCATTATGTATAGTGGACTGATGTGTTATTGTTTCTTTCTTTATAGAGTCCATTCGAGGCTCCTTTGCGGCGGGACGAGCTTTCGGAGGGCGAGGATATGTAGCTCGCCCTTGGATCCTTGGAGCTCACACATCTTTATTTTTTGGTCGCCTGATCTATATAGATATTTTCTATATATTAGTGATATCTTGTCATGATTGTACCAATCACTTATTATGCGATCATGTATTTATTTCATGTATCAGTGTTATGATTTTAGTATACTTTATTTTTATTTGCAAGCGCATTGTACACAGTGCAGAAACTATTTTGTATAGCTCTATTGCCCCAAATTTTTTTTCCCTATTATCGTCGCTATTAGCGTTGCAAATTTTACTGCTCGCGTCGCTATTGGCGTCGTTATTTTCGTCACAAACCACCGCTATCAGCGTCGGTATTGGTGACGGTATCAGCGACACTGATATCGACGCCAATAGCAACGCTGATACCGACTATTCTATGGCATCGCCAATAACGACGCTTTTTGCGACAATGGGGGTAAATTTTGTTACTTGCATTTTCGTCGCTTTTAACGTCGGTATAAGGCCTATATCTTGTAGTGGAGTAACTATTGTCCACCACATAACAACCGATTATTATTGCACTAGAAAAACACACCTTAACAAAGCAGATAGTAATGTTTAGTAGCTAATTTGTGATGCTTGCTACTAATGATATTGCATAGCCTTGCAAGGTAATGTAATATGGCAATAGTTATTATGCCCCCACATAAGACTAGGTAGTACAAAAACTACTTGACATTACCTATTATATTTTAGTATAGTTTACAAGAAGTTATATAGTATATCATACTAGCCTTTTTCCACTTCTACATTGTTGTGGTGTTCTATATAGCACACCATAGTAGCACTATAATGCTAAACATGTATAGATTGTACAATAGTTGCAACATATCACTTTAACATTGTTTTCTTATTCTATATACATACCACACAACAATAGTGGTAAAGTGATGTTATGTAGCTATTATATGTGATGCCATTACTTTCACAATAATATATATTTTTGTGTAATGTATGTAGTATTCCATAGGAGTGGAGTAGTTGTGTGACATAGCTACCTTTTGCTATCGTAGCCATATGGAAAAAAAATAACTTCACATAACTAATACATTTTAGAGTGCAAATAGAAACAACATATTAATGTTATATACCGCATGATATTGCATTCTCATAGCAATATCAAAGCACAAAGTAGCTTACATTACATCATGTTGTGCAATTATTAACATGATTAATTTATTGTTAAGTAGTTATTTTGTGCTATTGCACATTACATTGAGTTGTATAGTTGCTTAACACTACTACTTGATTACTACATATAAAACATGAGGTAGTCACATTATTATTACACACAATAATGGTAGCACACACAAAAACAAGGAGATTATGCTTCTCCTTTTATTTTGGTGCATTTTCATTGTTAGCAGTTACTATATCTTACATTCTGTTGCATAACTCTTTCAAAAATGTTATTTGAGATTGGATTGAAAGGTCAGTTGATAATCATCTCTAAGTTTGTGGGAGAAATGTGCTAAAAACCATGGATTGAGAGATCAATTCATAATTATCCCTAGAGTTCTAGAATATTTTGCTAAAAAACATGAAATGGCATGGGAGACGAAGCATGAAAGAAAGGCATGGAGGTTGGAAAATAAACTTCATAACCCTACCATGAGCCTTCCATGTGGATAGGACACAAGATACAAAGAGACATATTGGATAGAAGTGTTGTAATGGATGAGATTTGAATGTTTGTAGATAAATGTGTTAGATAGGACGCATCATTGAGATTGTGGTAATCAGTGGATAGAAAGATTGATCTGGTGGATTCTAGTGGTGCAATTGGATATAAGGTAAGAGGCTGAGAATGAGTGGTGGCTAAGGATCTCAGAAAGATGTTTGTCTCATGAAATATTGCACTTCAACCATAGATAAAGTTATTTTAGAGAGGATCAAAGAATCTATAGGCCTTGTGGCCATAAGGTTCACCATATCCAGTGAAGACAAGCTGTGTGACAAGGTACATCCAAGTATATTGAGATGTGATAAGTTAGGACAGTGGCCAAACCATAATTTACAAGGGTTGTGGTTGTGAAGAGAAGTAGAGTACAACCTGTTTTGGAGATAAGTTGTAATGGCAATAGCTTCTTCCCAATGTTGTTTGTCAAGACATGCCACAAAGAGAATGGTTCTTGTTGCAATTAAAAGAGTACAGTTCTTTCCTTTAAAAACTCCATTTTATTGTGGGTGATATATTTCAATCTCTTAATACTACAAATGTGCGAGGACAATGCAAGACCATCAACAAGTGCATGAAGGAGAATCCATGTTGAGAGTGGAAAAAGATTGAATTTTTTACCGAGTTTTGTTGTTTTTGAGGACTCAATGATTGATTTTTAATGGATTTAGAGTAATGTATGGTTGTTAATGGAAGTGTTTGAGAGTATTTTGGATAATATTAATTATGTTTTGAAAGTTCATAATGATTTTTAGTAGAGATATGAAGCTTTGTGATGTTCTGATAGGTTCTGTTGAGGTTCTGATTGGTTCTGTATACCTTATGTATAGCTTCTGTTTTGTTCTGATTTTCTTCTGTATGAAGCATGGATTGATTATTGATGAAGATTGAGATCTTTTGGAAGCTTATTGAATAGTTTTTGATAGTTTGGAATGGTTTGAGTATGAGTTACGAGGCTCTGATGACCTTCTGTAACCCTCTATAAACCTTCTATAGAGCATCTGTCTCTGCTTTGTCTCTGCTCTGTAACTGTTCTATAGCTGCTCTAATACTATACTGTACTGTTCTGTAGATCTTCTGTAAGTGTTCTGTAGAAAGTATGTGACTTTAGGAAAGTTTTTTAACTTTTGGAAAGGATGAATCTAAGTTGAAAAGAGCTAAAACAAATGGAAAAAGCAGCTGTTGAAGGCTGAAGAGAAGACTGAGTGACAGTGACACTAGTGAGCTATGAAGAGACACTGTAGTGACTCTGGTGCCTCTTCATATCAGACATACCTACCTCTTGGGAGGTGCATCCATAACCTAAGAAGGATTATTGAGAGTTATTATGAGATTATTGTAGTGAGGATATGATGTACTATTGATAGAGAGAGAGAGAGAGAGAGAGAGAGAGTTAAAGATAGTCAATTCTATCAAAACAGTGTAACTGTATATAAAAGATTGAGAGAGAGAACTATGAAGACATTGAAGATGAATATTATGTGATTGATTTCCATTCAAAGATGGTGTATTCTTTTGTGTTTATTTTTCTATTGATGGATTCTATGAAGATCTTGAAGATTATGATTGATTCTATCAAATCCGTGGGAGATATCTACTATGATGATGCGTGAATAATTGTTGTTTTCTTTGTTTTGATGATCAAAAGAATGAAATAAAAGCTTATTAATGTTACAAGATAGATTTTCTTGCAGTAGAATCCCCTTTTCCTTAGTGTTCCTCTTGGGGCTCCACGTTTTTGGTGCGCAGCCGGGGAACTTGCCATCAACAAGCATCAAAAGAGGCTGAAAATGAAGGAAATTGCATTGTCAAGAAGAGGAGAATTCAATGGAAGTTTACAAAGTTCCTTCTTCCACTGAAGAGTTGGAAATTCTCATTATCAAAGCCACTTTCCATAAGAAGTTCATCCCACAATGGCGGAAACATATCACCATCATGATGCATGCCCTATGTGGTGGACTGTTTCCTCTTCCTGTTGAAGACAGCAGAAACTTGCATCTTGGTAGCAAACTATTTGGGAACAAACAGAAAAGCAAAAACCGAAGGAATGACCATCCATGGAAGAGTTGGAATTCATTGAGAAGTTTCCAGACATCATCAAGTAGGAGATTATAAAGAAGCTTCAGGAGTCGTGGTCTGTGGAGATTTACGAAAACAAGAAGGAAAAGAGTTGGAATTTGCTCGTGGATGCTCAACAGCAAGATACATGGGATGCTTGGTGCACTGACAACCTTTTATTTGTCCAATTAGCAACCCATTGGAAGTTGGTAGACATAGTGTTTTTCACAACATACACTGTTGAAACCCTCAGAAGCTGGCATTATTATAATGACACAACAACGATCCTAAGAAGAATGAGTTTTGATACTTTCAGAACAGAATATCTCCCCCTCTGGAGTGGTTTGAAAGCCGAATTTAGAGATGTTGAAAAGAAGAAAGTAGAAGAGATGTTGGTCAAAGAATCCATCAGAGAGGACTGAAGCCCCTCTCTGATACTATCCTGTTGAGTACAGACCAACTGGTTGGAGCCAACCCCCTGATGAATGACGCAATCAAGAGGCAAGTGTTAGAACGAGTCCAGAGGTATGTGAAAAGAGAGAAGGCAAAAATCAAAGCTGAGAATGAGCTTGCAGCAGAAGCCTCCTTTGACGCCCTAAAAATACTCTTTACAGAAGTCCCCATGGCGACTCAAGGTCCGCTTCCTAGTCAGATTCGTCTTGGAAATATTAATGACAGGCCAGCAAATGTAGTCCCATTGCTAGTTTTTTAAGGGAGAGTACAATGAAGACCCTGATCTTCATGTAGCAGAGTTCATGGTAGCATGTGTGGCTAATAATGCTAGAACCCCTGAGCATTGGTTAGCAATATTCCCCGCCACTTTCAAGGGCGCGGCGTTTCAGTGGTATGAGAGACAAGCAACATGAACTTTTGGCACATGGGACGACCTGAAGTTGGCCTTCCTCACTAAATTCAAGCGTAACGGTTTTGAAGAGCGGATGTGAAAGGAGTTCATGAACCTAAGTCAGTCCTCTAGAGAAAGAGTAGAAGCTTATGTCTCGTGAATGGAATCCATCCTGAAGAGATGGACTAACCATCATTTGGACGAAGGTATCCAAAAAGGAGTGTTCCTTAGAGACCTACAACTAGAAGTTAACATAATGACGGATGTGACAATGGACTTAGGGTTACAAGGAATTTAACCTACACAGTGGCTTATCAGATTGGCAAACCAAAGCAGAATTAAACCGTTGGGCATCCTCCCATACGTCAAAACAACCCTTGCAGGAAGAGACTATTGGCTGACATATCTGGTGGTCAAAGCAAATTCTTATGGGATCTCATATCCTCTGTTGTTGGGAAGACCTTGGCTTTTTGAAGCAAGAGTCAGGACGGACTGGTTCAAAGGAACCCTAACCCTAGACAGAGGACCCAACAAAGTGGTGTTAAAGTTGTATGGATCACAAAAAGGCAATGGATCCACATCCATTTAAGTCATAACTGACTCCTCCAACGAGGTAACAGATGGTACATCAGGAGACGAAGAGGCTATTAAACAGATCTTTCCCAAGAAAATAGAGGCATAGTCCCTAACAATGGGCACTATAAGCCAACTGCCAAGGGAAGCAAAATCCTTGTCCATGGGAGAATATATCTTGCCTCAACTAGAATTAACTTTTGAAATCACCTCTAACAGTGAAATAGAAGCATGGATGTATTGTTCTCCCTATTACATGGCAGTCGCAAAGATAGAGCAGAGACAGAACAGATACAGAGCAGATACAGAGAGAGCACATGCAGAACAGAGACAGAGTGGATACAGAGACAGTCACAGAGACAGTAACAGACACGGAGCTAGAGCCAAAGGCAGAAGCAGAGTCAAAAGCTCTGACAGAAGCAGAAGCAAATGCAAAGACAGAAGATATGTTCTTCTCTTACAGAGCCTCCAGAGGAAGAGGTTAAAAATGATGAGGAAGAAAATGAAGCAGGTTATGAAAGTGCAGATGAAGAAATTCCTCTGATAGTGGATGATCTTGTTGATGTCCCTACAGAGACCTTAGAGGCCAAAGATCTCAGGGTGCTGGATGGAATGACCATGGTTCCATTTGGATTGACCAATGGACCACAAAGTATGTAGAATCTGTATAAGCAATGGATTAAAGGCATAAAAATTAAGTTCACCAATGGCTTCTGTCACCCTGACCGTTCAGTTCAGAGAAAAGATGATGATGCCCCCTGCCAAACAGAAGCTAGAGCCATGAAAGCCTCGGCTTCTAGAAGGTTCGTGCTATGTGACATTCCTAGACGCATCCTCGGAAGATGGATCCCTAAGTCTATAAGAAATTACCACTCACATAGAAGCAAACAAAGCTCTGATACCCTTCCAACAACCTCAACAGACAAATGATTCATCTGTTCAGAAGGACACTGGTTCTAGCGGAACATCAGACGAGGATACTACTCTCTTGAAAGAGTCAAACCTCTATCCAGAAGCAATCCGTGGGACATTTATCCATAAAGTGGAAGGTAACAGGAAAGAAATGTCACTTGAAAGTGGGTCTCAATCTTTCAGAAGATGAATTAGTGGTCCTGCGAGACTTACTAAAAGAGAACTTAGATGTGTTTGCTTGGTCATATAAAGATATAAAGGGGATTGATCCCACAATATGTAAACGTCACATTGACCTAGAGCCTAATGCCAAACCTGTAAGGCAAAGACAACAGCGTATAAATCCCAATTATTCTGCACTAGTGAAGGCTGAATTATTGAAACTTCTTGAAGAAGAGTTATTTTATCCCGTAGCTAACAATGAATGGGTTTCGCCCATTGTGGTAGTACCTAAGAAGAACGGGAAACTTCAACTTTCGAAAGCTCAATTCGAAGACGAAGAATGATCATTTTCATATCCCTTTTGCAGACCAACTGTTGAATACAGTGGCAGGCCATGAGTTGTATTCCCTCTTGGATGGATTCAACGGATATAACCAAGTCCAAATCGTAGAAGAAGACCAATCCAAAACAACCTTCACCACAGAATGGGGGACCTATGCCTATAGAGTGATGCCATTTGGGCTCTGTAATGCTCCTGCCACCTTCCAATGAGTAATGATGGCTACCTTCTAGAATCATTTGCATGATTTCATTGAGGTGTATCTTGATGACTTCTGTGTCTATAGCTTAATCCGTGAGCACTGGGGACACCTAGAGCAATGTTTTGACATATGCCGAGAGTATGGGATTTCCCTCAACCGTGACAAATGTGTCTTTGGCGTCTCATCACGAGTTTCTCTAGGCCATATTGTCTCTGCACAAGGGATTGCAACAAACCTGGCGAAGATTGTTGCCTTAACAGCACCAACAAACCTCAAGCAATTGAGAGGATTTCTTGGCCATGTGGGCTACTATAGAAGATTTATTGCACATTTTGCAACCAAGACAACCCCTCTGCACAAGCTTCTAAGGAAAGATGCGGATTTCCTTTGGGCTGATGACTGTGAAGAAGCCTTTAATATCCTAAAACAATGCCTTATCCAAGCACCTATCTTGCAACCTCCTGACTGGACGAAGGAGTTCCATGTGCACACAGATGCATCAGTTGAAGGGCGAGGTGTTGTCCTATGTCAAAAGGGCCCCTCTAAATTAGATCAACCGATATATTATGCAAGCCGAAAGGTTACTGATAGGGAGCGAAACTACACAGTGACAAAGCTTGAATGCTTAGCAATGGTGTTTGCACTGGAGAAGTTTCGACACTATCTATTGTCAATGCATTTCAAGTTCTACATGGATCATGAAGCCTTGTCCTTCCTGATAAACAAAGCAGATGTTAAAGGACGACTGATGAGATGATTGCTCCTCTTCCAAGAGTTCGATTTTGAAGTGGTCACTAGGCCTGGCCATTCCCATGTCCTAGCCGATCATCTATCACGGATCCCTCAAACAGAAGAAGAGGAACAGGATGACCCAAACCTTCCTGATGTTTCCTTGTTTCTAGTTGAAACAGTCACTCCCTGGTATGTAGACATAGCCAACCTCCTAGCAACTCAACAATATCCTCCTGGCATCTTAAGAAATGAGAAGAACAAGCTTCTGTTAGAATCAGCCCCCTACACCTTGCTAGGTGGTGCACTGTACAAGAGAGGCAAAGATTAAGTATTGCGAAGACGTGTTGCAAGGGATGAAATCGACACCGTATTGAAAGCATGCCATGACGAACCATGTGGTGGACACTTTGCAGGAGAAGCAATAGCCAAGAAGGCTCTGTTAGCAAGATACTGGTGTGGCCGACCCTCCACAAGGATGCATATGATTACTGCAAGAGATGTGATGCTTGTCAGCAAAGGGGAAAATCCACCAAAACAAGTGCCATGCCACTGCAACCCATTCTTTCCCTAAAGCCATTCGAGAAGTGGGGGATTGATTTTGTGGGTCCCATTGATCCACCTACCAGACAGAAGCAGAACATATACATTTTAGTATGTATGGATTATGTCACAAAGTGGTGTGAAACTAAAGCCTTGAAGCGGGATGATGGTAACAGCGTAGCCATGTTCATGTACGAGAATATTATCACCCGTTTTGGCAGTCCCCTTGAGCTGGTGAGTGACAGAGGTACTCATTTCCTTAACAAAATCATGGAGGAGTTGATAGAGCTGTATAAGATCCGCCATCGTAAGTCCACTTCCTACTACCCCAGAGCCAATGGCCAAGTTGAAGTCACCAATTGCATCCTTTGCTCAATTCTGACAAGAACGATTGCCACACATCATTGCGACTGGGATGATCGAATTACAGAGGCCCGATGGGCATACAGAACCTCTCATAAGGCAGCTATAAGACAGACCCCTTTCAAACTAGTGTATGGTACAGAAGCCGTCTTCCCTGTTGAGCTGGAATTACCCTCTTTGCGAGTGGTAGTTAAAGAACGCTTGGGAGATAATGAGTCATTGCAATGTCGTCTCCTGCACTTGGAATGCTTGGATGAGATACGGTGGATGGCCCTACAATGCATGGAAACCACTCAAGCACGACGCAAAGCTATCATGACATTTTCATCAAGTACAAGGAGTTCAAAGAAGGTGATCTTGTCCTAGCCTATGAATCGAGATTTGGCAAGTTTCCTGGCAAGCTTCAACAACGGTGGATGGGCCCATACAAGGTACTTACTGTCAATTTTTACGGCTCTGTCCAAGTGCAGACCATTGACGCCTCTGATAATTCCTTCCTGATCAATGGCCATCGTCTGAAAAAGTATTTCCCTCCCTGGGGATCTTGACAATCACAGTCGACCTACCCTCTCCCTTTTGGACAACGCACTATCCTTCTCGTCGTGCTTTTGATAGCCCTTATGATTCTCCTCTTCATGAGGCGGTCTCGTTCTGCTACCCCCTCACAGAAACATCTCAACCCGATCTTATTCTCTTCTCGTCTGATCCAACAATGGTGGCGAGGTTGGTCCTGATACATGGTATTTCTACCATTGTTTTTCTTAACGAAAAAAAAAGGGAAAAGAACAGAAAAAGAAAAAAAAGAAAACAAACAAAACTGTTATGGGAGAAAAGGAAGAAATTCCCTATCATAACACGCCTCATTCCAAGAAAATGTGGAAACACCCTTGGGTAGGAAGCTAACTGTGGAAAAGGTGGTAACACCCCGCAGTTTAGGATAGTTGACTCATCACTAGCAGAACCTTTTCATCAAGTCATTTGACACCACCTCCCTTGGTACATTATCTCTGCAATACCAGTCTGTCTGCCCTTCTTAACAGATGACTCTTCTTACAAATCATTGAAGTATGAGATGTATAGACTGCCTCCCTGGGTACGCCTCGTCTTCAAGATCCTGATGACAAGAGCCGACATGATCTTCATCACCAACCCCTTGTGTGATGTGAGCTTTCATCCTAACAGGATGGGGATATGAGTATGGGCTGCTCTCTGTATCTATCAAAGAGTGAGACAGAGGATGGGGTGAGTAACAAGTCTTTTCCTTTAAATCAAATGAGAGGTGAGATGTGTGAATGGAGTGTTGCACGCATGGGATGGGCCTCTCAATGCACAATGCATGATCTATTCCTGTGCACTGCACTATAAGGCTCCCTGGCCTTCCTTTTTGCATTGTATGCTGGCACAGGGTGGATGTACAGTTGCACCATCAATTGCGCACAATGCATACAATCTTTGCACAAGTGATAGTGAGGATTACATCAATGGGTTTCAGGAATGGGCTGCCCTCTGTATCTTTCAACCGAGCATGAGACAGGAGGGTGGACTAAGTGTGACTGGTGTTTCTTCAATCAATTATTGAGAGGTGAGGATTGAGGGACGTTACGACAATTGGAGTCAGGTACCTTTATGTTTCCCTATGCACCCACGGAACCTCTACCATCAGCACAGGACACGTCACTTTGTTATGTACACTGCATTGCAAGGTTCCCTGGCCTTCCTACTTGCACCTATGCTAGATGGGCGGGACGCACTGATGCACCATCAACTGTGCACCCTGGCATACTCCCTCTATACCATCCCTTTGTCGATTTCTAAACGGAGTGTGAGCTCTGGGTTTCATTATTATTTCCTCAAGTGATATTAGTAATGGGACGAGTGACTGTTCTTTCATTCCATTTGCGTGATCGTGAGTTGAGTGCAATATCCCTCGTCATCGACAAATTTCCTGCGATTCTTCAACCATCTACCTCCCTGGGAGCTGCCCCATGGTCCCTGCCATGAAGGACGTATGCCATGAAGACACCTAGGTACCTCCCGCAGCAGCCGACAATGATATAAGATGCAACCTCGATAGTCGACATTCCTCCTTGGCAATATGGGCCAAGTTCTTCTAACCCTACACCTTTTGTTTTTCAGTGTGACAGTCATGTCTTAAGTGTGGGGACGTTGTGGTTGGTCTGATGTGTGGTACTAGGACTTGTTATTCGGTCTACCCTTCCTATTAAGGTTCTAAGTGTGGGGACGCATCCCTACGCGTCTATGTTGCATACCCCTATGCATATACCCTGTTTTGATCATGCATCCATGCCGTGACTTCATTTTATCCTGATGGGGTCCCTTTCCCACTCTTCCATTCTCTTTTAGCCTGTCCCCGGGGTTGTTCTTTGACCATTTGCCTTTATCCTTTGTTTTACGTTTCTTTCATGTGAATGCACCCTACATTCACTAGAATTCCAATCCAACCTTACATTCATGTTCATCCCTTTGAATTGTCTATTTTTTCTTTTTACCAACCTTTATTCTGACAGACAGTTCTCAAGTTATTAATATTTGAATCAATTCCCGTAAAATGGACGGTTTTCCATGTGAACACGTCTTTCTTGCTTTGGAACCCTGATCTGATGTGCCAGCCTTGTCCTACCTATTTCTCCTCACATTTTTCATTTTTACTCATTTTCATTCCGATGCACAGTTCATCCGTTATTAATTTTTGCGGATTTTCAAGTTCTTTTTGTGCGTATTTTTTACATTTTTCCATGTGAACCTGCCTCTTCCCACCGAAATTCCAGTATAATTTGACAATCGTGTCTTGCCAGCCTTTCCTCCATTTTTTTCTTTTTCCTCCTTCCTTTTTCGACTGTCAGATTTTTAGTTATTAATTTTTTCGAGTGTTTTTGGGTGTGTTTTTCGTGTTTCTCCCATGTGAGCCCTTCCTCATTTCCCCCAAACTAAGTTTTGATGCGACAACCCTATGATACCCTTTCTTCTGGATACTTTTCCTTTTTCTTGCCTTCTATTCCAGTCCACGGTTCTTTTCATATTAATTTTTGAGTCCATTTTCGGGTCTCTTTTTGGGGTTTTTTCCATGTAAGCGCATCTTATCTTGCTCGCAACTGTGTTTTTCCATGATAAGGTTGTTGTACACCTTATTCTACACCATTTTCCTTCTTTTCGTACTTCATTCCAATGCACGGATTTTCCAATATTAATGCACGTACGTGTTTTCGAGCTTGTTTTTTTGCATTTTTCCTATGTGAACACCCTGATTTTGCCCCGGAACCTGTGCTGCATATTTTTATCATTTTTCCCTCCTCTCCCAGTACATTTTTTCTTCTTATGGTCTTTTGATCTGACGAACGGTTTGGATTTTATTAATTTTTATTCCTTTTCGCCGTGTAATCGTGTTTCTCGTATCGCACGTGAACGCACTTGTTTCCGATTTTACGCGCCTCGAGACGCCCCTGTGGTGTCTGCGGTTTGCGCATCACCGTTCCTGCCCTGTTTGATCCCATCATTGCAAATTTTTTTAATTCTCGCCCCGCGCATGCGCACGGGACGGGGGTGCGTTCCTTTTTTTTAAGACACCGAATTTAAAAAATAAATAAATAAATAACCAAAATAAAAAAAACAAGAGAAATTAAAAAAACAAAAAAAAAGAGAAAAGAAAAATAAAAAATAATAAAACAAAGATAAAGAGGAAAAAAAAAGAACTAGGAACTCATTCAAAAAATAAAAACACCATACCTGACACTAATAATATTTTTCATATTAACACAAATAAAAAACCAACTAAGTCAATACTTTTTTTATTAAAAAAAACACAACTGAAAACGAAACGACAGAAAAAAGAAAAAAAAATTTAACCTGATTTTCCGTTGTCGTCCCCACGTCCCGCCCGCCTTTATCTTCTTCCCTCCTCCTCCCTTCTGGTTAGTTACCTTAACTAACCCTTGGTTAATTCACTAACCTACAGTTACATTAACTAACCCACAGTTATACTAACTAACCCTAGTTAGACTAACCTAACCCTAGTTAGCCTTAACTATCCTTACTTACACAGACTAACCACAGCTTAACCCTACTAACATTACTTAACAGACTACCCTCACCAACATTACTTAAACAAATTACACAGATTAACATTACTTACACTAACCTAACTTACCACACTAAACTCACCTAACTAACTTACTTGATTTAACACCCTAACTTAACTTAATTAACTTTCTCAGGCTAAGCTAATCTAATTAACTTAACCTACTCAGTCAACCCCCGTTTCTGCCCCTTCTCCTCCATTGTCTTTCCGCTGTGTACGGGTGTGCTAGCGGACGTTCACGTGCAAGGAGGCGCTTCTGCCTTGTCCGTGCGATGGAGTGTTACAGTCAGCCGTTCATACGCAGTCATCCTCCACTGTTCACACACAACTTGGGTACCGCCTTTTATTTTTCAAACCCACAACATACATTAAAATACATAAAAATAAACATAAAATACATAAAAACTCTAAAAATTCATTAAAAAACATTTGGAATATTTTTTAAGTGAAAATTCAAAAAAAATAAATTGCAAAAATTTCAAATTTTAAAAACTCCTTCAAAAATACATGTAAAATGAGTAAAATTTATTAAAATTTGATAAAAAATAAAAAATAAATCCAAAAAATTTCACAAATCCCCTTATCTCTTTTGCCAACAATTTCTCAATTGAAAATACTTCAATAAATGGCCAAAATATTATTTGAAGCCAAAAATCCTAAATTTTGATACTTTCTCTCATAAAAATTCATTTTAAATTCCAAAAATCAGCTGAAAAATCATAGATAAATTACAACACATTACTGACACTTGTTGGATTGCTGAAATTCCACCATTACTCTTCACAATATTTTAATGTGTCATATATTCTGTTTTCATTATTTTTTTTAAAAAAACACTGTACAAGATACAAACACGCCTAAAATACAATTTATTAAAAAAAAAACACACAAACAAAATAAAAAGTAAAAATCAAACAAAAATACTAAGGTTCTTTATTTTTTCTAGTCAGTGGTATTTGTTTTTTCTTAAGGGATTCCTTACATTTAGAGACTACTCCGTGCACCTTCAATGTGTTGCATACACACCTCTACCAGATATTTATTTTTTAGTTTTATTTATTTTCATTATTTCTTAATCATAATTGCTAAAATCAACTATATTCACACTTTTTCATGCGCACTTGCGCTAAACACATAGTTTTTAATAATTTAAAATCAACTAGTCGTTCACTTTGTACGCGCTACGTGCACTTCAAATACACCTTAATTTTTAATAAAAATGAACCAACCGTCACAAAAAAGCACGCACTGACAAAAAAGTGCTCCACATTACCATTAATTTTTAATTAATGAATTTGCATTTAGAGACCCCAATATGGGAATCGTAGTTCGGGTTTCGATAAAGCATCGCTTCACCCTAATAAATTATAATTAAAAATTTCAGAAGGAACTGCTGTTTTCTTATTAAGATTTATTACCTAATAAAATTTCATCCATTATTAATAATTTCTTAAAATAAACCCTTTATTAAAATTTACCATCTGAATGGCACCTCATGCTCCTCCTATCCAGTATGTCCCGTTGATCAATAGGGATTATTCTTCCCTATTGGCTTTTGAGCCTATAGCGAAAGCCGAACTTGCGACTTTCGTGGCTTCTTCATTCCCATTGATTCCAGATGATTCATCCATGTGATGAGTTTCTTACATTATACAACGAAGTCGAGTCTGGTTCATGGTGCTTCCATGGTGTTGACACCCGAGGGTTAGGGAAGGCTTTATCTCTTCCCTACAAAGGAGAGCCCTTTGTTATAGCTAGACAATTATTCTCCAACGATGAGATTTTCAAGCTACTACAGAAGCAGACCAAAGAGATTCTGGATGTCAAGAAAGTGATAAACGCTTAAGGAGTATCTTTTTTCATGATCACTGATCCTCTTTGAAAGTTAGTCTGTCAGTTCCTACAAGATAGGTTTATGCCTGTCAAAACACCATCCCATTACTTGTCCAAAGAACTATTCACAGCTTCCAAGATGGTGTTAAAAGGGGTGGCCATTTATTGGAATACGTACCTGTTTATAAATATGGACTAACATTTTGTCAAAGTAACCAGAGTAAATGTCACAAATGTCACTTATGGTTCCTACTTATATGCTTTCTTGACATACTCAAGCCTTAAGAATGGTGTGCTTCCACCTCCTCCATTTGATCTAGTATCTCCCTCTCCACCTTCAGAAGAGTCAAAACCTATTGATATAGAGGATCTTGATTCTCCTCCTCCACTGGTCATTCAACGGAAGCGCTTGAAGCGTGTGGCAGATAAAACTCCTTCAGTTCTTCCTTCAGTCACAATTCTTGCTACTTCTGACAGTGACCTCCTTGCTTACCTCAGATGTAACAATTTGTTCAAGGCACATAGAGAGGAATCTTTGGAAATATCAGTCACTTCACTAAACAGTTTAATGTCAGGAGATGCTATTGCATTCCTTTGTAAAGACATACAGAGTTCAATTGAACTTTCAGTGATAGCTTGTGTTCAATAGATGTATGCTTCTTTCTATGAATAACTGATGCAGTCCAAAGACCAGTTGCATAAGACAACCTCAGAGTTAGCCTCTACTAAAGTCACACTTGCAGATCTGTTTAAGCAGATGGAGCAACAGACCCAAATGATTGAGACCCAGAGAGAAAAAATATCTTATTTGAAGATTCAGTTAACAGAAGCTCAGTCAAATGCCACTAAAGTCTCGGAGGAGAAAGAGAGGATGTCCAAAGAAGCTCAAGAGTTTCAGACTCTTTTAGATGCAAAATTATCAGCCTTATAGACTGCTCATAATACAGTGGAATCACAAGCTTCCCAAATTAAGCAATTGCAAGACCAACTAGCACAGTCACGGTCCATTCCTCCAAGCCCCAATGTTCCTATTATTCCTTTTATCTCTAAGCAAGACTTGGCAGTTCTCCAGAGACAGGCCACATTGTGTCCATTATTTCAAGATAAAGCGAAAGATTGCAGTCCAGGATGAATTTGTTATGGTCTACATTTGAGCACTTTCAAGTGTATGTTCCTCCGGACCATTGTTTCTTTGTCCACTATCAATTGCACAAGTTGGTCTTCTATATGAAGCTTTCAATGATGGATCTTTCTCTTTCAGAGGATGGTTGGAGTGGGGCTTGGTCTCCTGAGTTGCTGACAGAAGTGGTCTATATGGTGTTTGAAGATTCTATGACGACGAATACCATGTTGCTGTCTTACATGTATCTACAAGGAGATATGTTGATTTCAGATGATGTAGATATGGCCTGGTATATGGGAGATGTGGTTTTGCAAGCTATTTTGTATGTCAAGTATTTGGAGTTACAGATAGATGACATGTTCCAGTGTTATTCCTCAAAAGCAACTACTTGCCCTGATAATTCATGGCACTTAATGATTGATTCTGTGGTCCTGAATCAACGTCAGAATACAGCTTCTACCTATGTGCAGAGCACTAACCAACTGAGGGTGGATCTCCTAGCTTATCTTTCCAAGAACCATCCATTTGATTTAACATTTTTTAATGCCTATCAGCAAAGATCTATTTTAGATCCCTCTGTTCCTAGCCTATTGTACTATCAACAAATTGCTCATCGCTGTGATACTTATCTTTCCATTTATCAAACGAATTTAACAGCAATCTTACCTCTTATTTTCCAACCTCAAGGTTTTCCTCAAATTTCTATATTTATCTATTGTTCTTTTATTCAAGATCAATTTTTTTCCCCTTCTCCACCATGCCCTTCACCATCTATCCATATATCTTCTACTTTTCTTGTTTATCAATTGACACATTTCCTAATAATTGATTCACTTAAATTTTCAACCACTCCTTTAATCTATTCATTCTTTTATGATTTTGCCTACCCATCTCTTCATCCTCTTTTACTTATTCCACTTCCATCTCCTGCCACTTCTATTTCTCAATCCCCTCAGTTAGTTAGTGAATATGATGGATTTGATCAGAAGATTCCTAGAAGAAGAGGATGGAGCTCGACTGATTCTCTTACAGGACCACAGATAAACTGGCCAATAATTCCAGGGGATTGGACTACTGCTAGTCAAGCATACCAAAATTACCCTCATTTTGCTCACTAATATTCACAATCTCTAGATCCTTCAGTGAGATTGACAGCTCATTTTGCTTGGTATTTGGCATACATGTATAGGCATTTCCATAATGATCAAAAGACCATTCCAAAGCTTTGTATAAATGTCAATGTGAACATTGATTCCCAACAGTTTGATGTCCTTTATTTTCATGCCCTATATCTCCCTAGTAGATATCTTGTTTTGCTAGAAAGGATGTGTTACCTACAATTCTTTCAAAATCCTCCAAAGACATTTGTGGATGAGTCATTTTCTATGGATCGTTTACAAAACCACCAAGCCTTTAAAAGGGATCACATTTACTGATACCTTTGCAATGTATTTTGGATGATTTTTAACGATATATCTCTTTTTGGAGATGTCATTCAGATGGTTGTGTTAGTGTTTGTATATGTGTTGTAATAATTATATGTGATGAGTTCGTATTGATTGAGAATAATTTGTTCGAGAGTTATTTTCAAATTATTGATGGTGGATGGAAAGCCTATGGTAAAAAGCTGTAGAAGAACCTTTTATATCATTTACAAATTTGTTATGACTTTTAAATGATTATCATATGAGTTAATGAATAACAAAGTTTTCCTTTAGTAGTTTTTTTTAAAGATATAGGTGATAAATTGGAGTCGTGGTTAAGAGAGATTATTGAAGATCCTACGAAAAATAAAATTGAGCTCTTTAGTGAACTTATATTCTTCTTTTCCTTAGATCGCAAGAACGCTTCCTTTCTAAGTGTGGGGATATGTTGAGAGTGGAAAAGGATTGAATGTTTGACTGACTTTTATTGTTTTTTAGGACTAAATGATTGATTTTTGACGGATTTAGAGTGATGTATGGTTGTTAATGGAAGTATTTGAGAGTTTTTTAGATAATATTGATTATGTTATATAAGTTCATAATGATTTTTAGTAAAGATATGAAGCTCTGTGATGTTTTGATAGGTTATATTGAGGTTCTGATTGGTTTTGTATACCTTCTGCATAACTTCTGTTTTGTTCTGATTTTTTTTTGTATGAAGCATGGATTGATGATTTATGAAGATTGAGATCTTTTGAAATCTTATTAAATATTTTTTGACAGTTTGAAATTGTTTGAGTATGAGTTATGAGGTTGTGATGACCTTCTCTAACCCTCTATAAACCTTCTATAAAGCCTCTGTCTCTGCTCTGTCTCTGCTCTGTAGCTGCTCTGGTACTGTACTGTACTGTTCTGTAGATCTTCAGTAAGTGTTATGTAGAAAGTATGTGTGACTTTGAAAAAGTTTTTTCTAACTTTTGGAAAGGATGAATCTAAGTTCAAAAGAGCTAAAACGAATGGAAGAAGCAGCTACTGAAGACTAAAGAGAAGACAGAGTGATAGTGACAGTAGTAAGCTATGAAGAGACACTGTAGTAGCTCTGGTGCCTCTTCATATCAGACATACCTCTTGGGAGGTGCATCCACGATCTAAGAAGGATTATTGAGAGTTATTATAAGATTATTGTAGTGAGGAGATGACGTACTATTGATAGAGAGAGAGAGAGAGAGAGAGAGAGAGAGAGTCAGAGATAGTCAATTCTATCAAAACAGTGGAACTGTATATGAGAGATTGAGAGAGAGAACTATGAAAACATTGAAGATGAATATTATGTGATTGAAGATAGTGTATTCTTTTGTGTTCATTTTTCCATTGATGGATTCTATGAAGATATTGAAGATTATGGTTGATTCTATCAAATCCGTGGGAGATATCTACTATGATGCTGCGTGAAGAATTACTGTTTTTTTTTGTTTGATGATCAAAATAATAAAATAAAAGGTTGTTGATGCTACAAGATAGATTTTATCGCACTAGATTCCCCTTTTCCTTGGTGTTCCTCGTGGAACTCCAATCCATCAAAGAATACATTCTCAGTAAGGGATATCATCAGCACACACTCAAGCCACTCCTTAAGTGATTTACCTTTTCTCATTCAATCACTTGTACTTTTTATTAAAAAAATTATTTTACAAAAAAATAAAGAAAAATAAAAATAAAAGAAAAATTTAAAAGCACGTTGTATCCACATTGTATCCTCATTGTATCTTCCTTCTTGTCATTTAAATGTTTTTATGAGTCTGACCTAGTAAAACAAGTGCATTAATAGTACTTTGTTATCCTTGAGGTGTACACTAAACTATCTTAATGTGCTTGCAACTTTCAAAAAGTCCATAAGAATATGCTAACCTACACACCCAAGGTACCTGGCTTGAGATTCTAAGTACTTTGATAGCATAGCTTCGTGAGGAGATCCAAGGTAATATTGATTTGGAAAGTTCATTACCCTAGAATGGTCTAAATCCTACTCAAAATAGGAAAGCGACCTTTAATATTGTAGTCTACTAGGCACTTACATATGTAGTACTCCTCATTCTTCGACTTAAGTAGTGAGCACTTACAAATTCAACCCTCAAGTGAAAGAGAATTTTCTTCACATTGACCAATCTCTATCCACAACAATGTGTGACGCTATCTAATGGCACACTATATCCCATGAGAGACCAATATCAGACCAATATCCATGAATCTCAATTGAAATCCAAAACCATGCAAAAAAATACTCATATAGAAAGTCATTGTCATCACTAATGGCTCAATAGGTGTGACCCATGTCCTAGTTGTGTGTAGAAGATTGATGTCCATCTTGATGATCATGTTGAGCTCTTATGACTAAGCTTCACAAAAGGAGAGTTTCACCTATATTATAGAAGTGAGAAGTGATGCATGCTAGCCCATATAGTTGCAACAATGTGCTAGTTTGAGCATGTTAACACTTCGTTTTACCTTGCAGTGTTAGTTGTTTAGATCATATCAAGAGTATCTATGTTTTGGGAGGCTCCCAAGTGTGTTCATAAGTTTATCTAAAAAATTGGCCTCAAACACCATAGCTGGTATACCTATCTATCTCATGCAATGCTTATGATTTATTCTTGATCATCTTAGAGATCCTCATCATTAGGGTTGTCTCCATCTTTTGCCACCATCATAAACTTCCCCTGTTTTTAGTGGTACTACTTTGTTGTAGGACTCTACTTGTGTTAGAGGCTTAGTTCTCAAGTAGGAGATCTGTGCAGGCAAGCTAGTGCAACTAATGTGTCAATTGGGCTCTAAGAATTGTGTGCATGCCAATTCTCCAAGCCTTATAATGCAACACAACCTTGAGTAAACTTGTCCTCTAGTACTTTTCTCAAAGTGAATCTTGCCCTCGCAAAAGTGACCCCCAACGTAGTGGCAATACATCTTGCATGTGAGAGTGCTTTGCTACAAGTCAGTCATGGTTCTGTATCTGACCGTTCTATATTTTCACAATGACATCATGAAGCATGGGTGTGGTGAAGAAGATGGAAGTGCATTTGATCTTTTGTGATTGAGGAAGATAAGCCTAAGCAAGGTAGCGTATATGTGCCATGTCTTCAAAGAGGTAATATGAAGTATTTGGCAGAGCAAGGTAACATACATGTGCAATGTTTTCAGAGAGGTAACATAGGTTTGAGTCTATGCCACCTTGTTGCTTTGTCCCAAAACTAACCAATAAAATTGGTGAGTACTGGCCAAATACTTCTCTCTCTCCACACTAAGTTGTGAAAGTTCACACATGCTTGGCCATGTATACAAGTCCCTGGTACTCTCTTGCATGGAAGGGAAGTATGAGTTTCCTAGTATTCATCACACTGACTCTTTTGGGGGGTATTCTTGCTTCAAGGGTTGAAGGTTGTTGGAGTGTGAGGAAGCTACATAGTAACTGAAATACGAAGCACATGCAAATTGTGTCATGAACTCAATGATTTGTATGGATTCATGTCTTGCAAGGCACAATACAAGCAATTGCAATATATACATAGTTTGTGGTAGAATAATACTTAGGGTGTTGTTGAGGGCATCTCTTTGGAGGAGTCAAGCCATAATTGCAAGTGACCCTCAAGGAGTGAGTATAGCCTATAGCTACAACAATGGGACAAGGAGATGATAAAAGAGCATACATTTGCTATTAGAGTAAAATATCCTGACTTCTAATCCACTATGCCTAATTGGAGCTTTTTAGAGCAACCTACTCTTCTGTGTTTATATCTACGCTTGTGCAACACAAAAGAGAGCTTTTGATCCTATCCATCTAGCTAGACTATTAAGAATGCTAGTCCATGTGCATTTCTAGAGCTAATAGATGATCTTTATGGTCTGTACACTATGCCTTATCTTGTGACATCCTAGTAAGTCCTAGCTATTTCAATGCTAACTCTCTACATATGTTCTCTCTTGAAGAAACATACATATGCTTGCATTGAACTCCCCAACTAATAGAATCTCTCCTATACCAAAGTAATGTAAAATATCCTCATATACTAATAGGTAGAGTGATTGCTTCTCCTAACTAGCATATGTGGAACCCATGGGGGAAAACTAGTATATGTAAAATATATAATCTAAGCAGTCTTTATGTATCTAGATCAGCCATAAAACCTTGTCATCTCCCTTCATGACCCGCACAAGATATGGTTACAAGTACTATCTCTCATCTACAATCTCGACTTCAATGGGTAGATACTTGGACTCTGCTAACATATATCCTTATTGCTTTGTTATACTTCCACCACACTTTGAATCTCAAATGTCTCACAAGCCACACCCTATCATGGATACATTTCATTGATGATGACAACCATCTCTATAAACTATCCACTTGCCCACCTTGTGGGCCTCCGCAAACTGCAACATGCACTCACACGCTTGCTGATTGTGTATGGTCATTCTTAAGATACAACTTTCCCTTCAAGAGAGCCCTCACTCCTCCCCACCCATTCAAGGAACCATTTCTATTGGGAATCTAGAGAGAAGAAATAGCCCTTGCTTTTGCGAATTAAGGTAGCATATGCTTTAACGATGGCAAGTAAGGTTGCATGGTGAATTGTCCCCGAAAATAGCCCTTGCTTCAGCAAATGTCACAAACACAATCAACTTGACAATTAAAGGAGTTTGGGAATTTTGATGCAACTTTGTGGAAAAAGTAAATTGGCAAGATTTCCTAGTCCTATATTCAAGTTTTCTAGGCTAAACTGTGTTCTCCCAGACTTCCAATTATTTTGCCTTCTACATACCATAAAATTTCATGACAACTCAAAAGCAGGGACCCAATAATTGGTATATCAAAAGCACAGCATGCTTTAGTAACTTGCTGCTGTGCTAGCCGTCTACAAGAACACATGCATATTTACAAGAATCATCAAGCAATTCATTGCGTGTCCATCAACGGCAAGGAAATCTGTGACAACAATTGATATTGAAATATATAGCAGGTTCGCAGATTCAAGACTAGACGTGTACATGTCTGATGACAATTGAGTCGCATGTAACCTATCTGGCATAAAAGATGCCATAATTGAGAAGGCAACTACCTCTGAAGCAGTTTTATGGTATGAGCGGTGCACAGAAACTGACCTGATCGTTGAGACCAACAATCACTGCTAGAAGAGTGACAGTATCAAGATGTGTACCATTGGAATTTCGCATGATCAAGAGAGATCAACCTCTTGAGAGTTGTAAAATTTGGTAGAGCTGGGAACTTTGTCCTGACAAAATGCAGATGAAGTAATCTTTGTTCATTGAGTTCCCAGTAGTCCAAGTGCCACAAGAAAACAACCAATGGTGGAAATTGTGCCACCTTAACTAGGATGTTAGAAAAACTTACAATATTGCATCCATGCTTCCAGTTCGTTCAGTTCCTTTGGTATGGAAGCTGTGAGAACCTGTAAATCAAGTTTTGAATTTTTACAACTTTCATCACATTTCTGTTCAACAATAATTGGACTCTTTTTTTCAACAATAGGTAATTAGACTCTCTCTCTCTCTCTCTCTCTCTCTCTCTCTCTCTCTTCCCCCTAATGGGTAATTGTATTAATTACAAAAAAATACAAGTATAAGAATGCAAGAGTACAAGATGCAGGATGGCTCTAGGCTATCATCCATAAAAGATACAAAGTCATGGCAAAGGAACAGAGGAGATTGCGATATGCCAAGGGACTAAATCATCTCTGACCGAGATATCAGCATGCTATAGAAGGTCAAGCTGCCACTGGAGAAGACCCTTAAGTTTTGCAATCTGACGTTGAATGCCTGAGGCGGCATTAAAAATGAACGCATTGCAAGTGACCGAAATATGCCAGCAACCCCAAAATCTGAATGAAGTGAAACAGAATCTTCATGCGAGGCCGAGACAAACCATTGTATTTAGCTTTTCCAAAAACCCAGTCAAGTGGACACATCTTGTGTCCACCACCGCATGCCAAATGTTTGAGAGAAGGACCCAAATCTTCTGAGCAAAAGGGCAGGAAATTAATTTTTGACAAGGAGACTCCATTGCAGTGGTACAAAAGAAACAATTCCCATTAGACATACCTCTGCAGTGAAGGGCCGAAGCAAAAGGGAGACCCCCCACCAGCATTCTCCAAATGAATACCTTGCATTTAAATGGCGTCTTATTGATCCAGCCCTCCATTATTGTCACTTTCCACCAAGCTTTAGATTTGTGAAATCCGAATTGGCTTTGTTAGTGATCCATGTGTGGTCTCCAATCATGAGATGATAGATCTGATTAACTGAAGAGGACTACAGGGTCAAACACCCTACAAGATCCCAGTCCTACCAAGGGCAAGTAGAATCCAGGACAGGAAAGGACTGACGGTATAACAAGATATCAAAGACTCCACCCCAGAGATCACTATAGCAATGCAATACCAGAAAGACTCTTCTGATGGTGCGAAAGGACATCAAGGTGCCTCGGGGTAAGAAAGTGGCATCAGCCATCGAGGTCAATCGCAGGCGTACCATGAGAGTAAATTTAGGTCCCTCCTCCGATTTGGCTTCCCATGGAAAAATCAGAGGGATTGCCGCCACCATTGAGCATGACATCGGAGGTGGCGCCCATACTAATGGTGTAGATCATCCTTGACATGTGAGATCCAAAACCCATAACTCCCATGAGATCTGCAACAAAGATGATTCCAAGAAGTCAAGGGCCTTTTCCAGTCTAGTTGTACCAGAAAAACCTCCTGTTGCATGTGGCACGCAAAGTCTATGGACATCTGTGCATTGAGGATATTATGAAGAATATTTCTGCCCCATATTGGTGAGGATGAACAAGATCAGGTAATGGAGACAGTTTGCCAATACCTTCGCCAAGATCTTATACATAGAGCCCATCAATCTAATGGGTCTCCATTGGGTAAGTTTGGACGGGGAGGGGACTTTGGAAATCAGCTTGATCAGCCCCTTCTTTTGATGATAAAGGCATGTTGCTTGATGCCCAAATCTGTTGGTACATGGCAGCCAAAGATTTTGCCAAAAGGGATGCATAGGTGCCAAAGAATGCATTGGTGATGCCATCCTAGCCAAGGCTTTAATCATTTGGTAGATGCATAAGATGTCCATAACTTCACCCTCATGGATATCAACTTCTAGGAAATCTTGCATGTCATGGGGAACCTAATTTCTGACCAAAGCATAAAGGAGCGCAAGGGCTTGCCCAACTAGATTTCTGTCATGAAACCAAAGGTTTGCGAAGTATTCCTTGTACATACAATTGATCTAGGATCTGTGACCATTTGACCTTTTGCATCTTGCAATCTCACCACATTTCTCTGCACTGGGGATGCATGCAAAGCGCAAAAGAATTTGTGAATCCAGTAAGAACCGTCTTGAAGACCGTCAGTTACATTCCTTAGCTTAGCTTGTTGGTAAGACCGTCGGTGAAAGCCGTGAATAAGTTCGCCTAATCGAGCTGCCAACAATGAGATCAAAATACACTTTTTGTATGGGATTGCACATCTAGCTAATAATAAAGTTGTTGGTTTCATTATTCATGCTACATAGTACACTCTAGAGTCTTGTTTCAACTCTCTATTGCACTTTTCACTTGTCTCTAAGTTTATGTTTTAACTTTCAAGTCCAAACATTAAGCATAGACTTAATTATATGTATTTTTTCTTTCATCGGACGTAGGTCCAAGATTTATTAGTCCGATTAGTATCGTACTAGCACTGGAGTGTACTTATCAGACGCCATTCGATGTGACAACCATGGGTACCACTAGCTCAATAGCTGAGCTACATCTAGCTACATCTAGCCCCATCTACCCAAACTATGTCTACATCATGCTGTAGAGTCATATTAGATTGGGCCATTGCACTTTGTAGAGCACAACGACGTTGACAATGATTGAGAGACCCCTACCATAGTCAAATTAGAGCAATCATTGCAAGATACAAGAGACTCATCCCTTGACACATTAGAAAAACGGCCTTGGACCATTTCAAGATGGAGATTCTGTGTTGATCCTAAGACCTAGAGAGGGACCACTCTAGCTAGATATCATATATATAGTCTTCGGTTTTAGAACCATTTTTATTTTAATAGATATTAGCATCATATTAGGATACATTTATTTCATGTAACTTCACTTTAACTTTATCATGATGAGATGACATTGGATATAGATGTATTGGTTTTTGTTTCATAGGCCACATTGGTCAGCGTGGCAGAGAGGGAGTCGATAGGCAGGTCTAACGGATCTGGAGAACACAACAGGAGTGATGGACCTATAGGCATGATGGCTAGGTCAATGCTTCCCCTTCTTCTTCTTCTTCTTCTTCTTGCTGAAATGAAGTCCTGAACAGTATCTCTGCTACTTGTTTCTTATTCTTCAAGCCATACTTTGCAACAACAGCATGCTTCTTGGATTCTACTGCTCTGATACCTAAGTTGGATATGGAGCTCATGAAGATGAACCAACAGGCTATGGAGGGTGAAGCTCCATGGTGGAGAAAAGAAAGAAAGAAAGAGTATATTAACATCTGTAAAAGGCCAATGTGGCCTATGAGACAATGCAATACATAGAATGATGGTGTGTTTCTCTTCTGGAACAAGAAAATATAAAAAACATGCCTATAAGACTGAAAAGTGAAATGGTGTCCTATAAGAAAACATATCGATGATCTAAAAGTAAAAGTAGAAAAAGGAAACTCTCCATCAATAAGATGTCTATCCTCTAAGGAGATGTATCTCTGCATGGTTGAGGCATCTCAGTATCTGATCTGTCTCCTGTGGTGCTGAATGATGGTTTTAATTTGTCTGTGGTGTGCATGTCTAGGTCTTTGTCCGAGTGGACATGGGCGCTTAGACCAGCTGAGTGCCACTACTTTATCCAAAGTGACACTTACAAAAGATTAGGTCCAATGATAATATACTCCTATAGGTTGTGTGGTAGTTGTAGTAGTATGTGCCATACTTGGTCGTGTAGCAGTGAGAAAGTGAGTGTTTGCTCTTTGTCTATGTGAGCCGAGCTATGGGGCCTCCTAATTCGTAGAATAGCTACTCTCGCCGTTGAAGCTCCAAGAGGAAGAAACCCAAGCATCTCTGATTCTCAAACTGTATGATTCGTCTCAAGGGTCCAAAACCTTGTTGAAACAGACAGTGCTATTTGCCTCATCTATCATAATATACCATGCATTAGAAGATCTAGTGTACATTTGTCTTTGGCTCTTTTTCGCATACTGGGCATATGCATTTCTTTGTCTCTATGCCCTCCCATTTGCTTGTCTCAATCCTTAGGTGGTAGGATGAGGTGCAGATCTAACCAATAACTGTGCATAATCCATGAGGTAGTTGTGTATCCATGTAACTAGGTTGGGTGATGAAACCATCCTTAGATACCTAAAGGAAGTAAGCTTGGTAGTGTGCCATCATCGTGCCATGGGGAGAGGGGGGTTGAATCCAAGCCTTCTCTGTATCCAAGTCTGGTAGTTGTGTGTGTGTGTGTGTGTGTGTGTGTGTGTGTGTGTGTGTGAGAGAGAGAGAGAGAGAGAGAGAGAGAGAGAGAGAGAGAACTCTTGCAAATACATAACAAGTTGAATAGATTGATGTGATAGTTTTGTGATAAAAGTAAAAGTGATAGGGCCTGAATATATAGGCTGAGGCATCCACCTACACCTTTGGCCTTATTAAATGCTAAGTGGTGTAAAAGGTGTTTACACCTAAACACACATTTACACACAATAATGTGTGTTCATACACAAGGATAAACAAATCTAACAAAAGATACAATGGCCGTGAGAAATTTTGAGCACACATATCCCCAGTGGGTAGACCCCAAATAAGCAACTTCCATATGAAAACTTTCCCTTGATAAGGAATCTTGGACTTCTACAATTGAAGAAACTTATCCCACCACTTTCCTTTGCTATCCCAAACATGCCAAACTTTATTGGCTTTGTTGCGAATGACCCATCTCTTATCCTCTACCATCTTATGGTAGATCTGATTAGCTGACCTTTTTTAGAAATCTTCTCACAAACATCCAATCTTACCAAGGGGAAGATGGTTGAAAAACAAACAATGGAGTATATCGGTAAAGTTGTTGTTGCAAGGTTGACCAGATTTGGCTGTAGCTTCTATATAGCCGGAAATATTGGCATATACAGTAGAAAGAATAAATAGGTGACTATCCAGGAATGACAACACCACGTACTATTTGCAACCCCAATCTAGCCATCCAATGGAATTTATCTCGTTATAAGTCATTGTTTGGCCAATCTAGCAGCCTAGAAATGGCCAACACTTTCGCCTATAATGGAATTAGCCTCCTTTTAGAGGTCAGGAGGATGCCAAACTATAAAGCAAAGAATATCCTACCAAGAACCAATCAAATGAGCAAGGAGAAAGGATTGTGAAGTTTTAAGAGGCCGAGTAGAGTTCAACGCATGTCAATAAGAAACTCCGACAACTATGCGACCATGGGAGATACAAGTCTTCTCAATAAAAAAATTTACAACATCAATCTATGAATGACTCTACATACATAGGACTTACAAAAGCGCCATTCTCAAAGCTATCCGGGCATTCTCTCCTTAGAAACAACTCCCTACCAACCCAACACTTGCAAAATAGTCTCTGTAAAATAAATCATTGTAGATTTCTGGCATTAATATGAGGCCTTGAAGCTAAACCAAATAGATTCCAAATAGCCATTTCCCTACTCATATTGGTCTAGAAAGCCTTAAGAAACATAAAGGAATCATTTGCCAAAAATTGACCCGAAAGTTGAGCACTACTAGGAAGAATCAAACCAAAGACCTCCCCATCATCAGCCAACCTATACAAAGAGCATCAAGTGAGTGACCAATGCAAACAATAAAGAACTAAGAGGGTATCCTTGACAAAGAGAATGAGACAAGGAAATCTTATTTGTGATCCCCCCATTAAGCTCAATATTAGCCATAGCATCCTGGCTGATGGTATCAATAAGAGAAGTCATGTGAGGACCAAAACCCATGGTAGCCATCAATTGCCATAGGAAAGACTAGCTTACACTATCCTAAGCCTTCTCAATATCTAGCTAGATTATAGCAATCTACTAGCCAATGGCTTTGGCATAATTGATCACCATTTCAACATTCAAAATATTAAGCATGATGTTCTATCCCTTAATGAAACCATATTGAGAATTGTGTAAATACTTTTTGCAATGTATTGGCAATGACTCTGGAAAAGACTTTGTACAAGGAACCCATAATAGAAATGGGTCTCCACTATTTCAAAGTACATGGTGAAGGGGACCTTGGGAAACAAACAAATAACAACAATCTTCCAATCCAAAGGCAGCGAACCAGATCTCCACACATACTGACAAAGGTAAGTCAATGGGTCCTTAAGCTATTCTACATGGGCTGAGAATAGCTCATTAGAAAGGCCATCCCAACAAGGGCTTTCCTATGTAGTATCCCACTGGAGTTCAGCTTCTACAATATCTGCCTCTATCAAATCTACCCATTCAAGCTTAAGCTGATTTTGGACCAAGTCACAAATGTATCAACATGCAGAATGAACAACACCAAAAAGAGCTTCATGTGGATCCAACAAAGATTTATACTACTCGAGGCACATCTGAACAATAGATGCCATGACTCCTTTTGGAGTCTGATGACTGTGATACTCCTCCAAGGGAGGTTGAGGAAGGCAAGAACCTGCTGTCCTCTATCTAGAGCTAGCCAGCCACCCTCTTGGATGGTCAAGAAGGCACTTGAGAAGGGAAGGTGGGTGCCTCAGACACTAACTGTGACGTGCACCTGGATGCCAATACGTAAAAATTAAGCTGCCCACCCATGCCCACTTATGGCCCCGATACACGAGCTCTTACTGGAAAGGGGCTAGCAAATCCTTGGGGATTGTTGCATCGACCTCCCACCTACCCTATACCCTCCTCCGATAAGCTACTTGCTACTGAAGTACCTCTAGGTTTGCCTCCTTGTAGATGTATCTCCAAATCCTAATGGAATGGGAAAGGTCAGCCTCCCAACCAGACTATTAGATGTGTATACGCTCTCCAACCTGCATCTTGTCTCAATCCTAGACCTATGGGTTCCAAATGAGACACTGCCTGTCAATCTCCTTCTAACATGGGGTTCTCTACGCTAGGGCTTTACATAAGCTCTACCAAAATCTAAGCAATTTGTGAAGGCAGGCTGATCTTAGAAGGGTGGCTGGTGCCATGGTTAATGATGTCCAGTATCCTCCATGGCAGGGCTGACATTCCTTGAAATTCTCATGGAGAAATAGATTCCAAGTCCGTCCACCTGGTGTGAGCCCTTGAACCACCAACTTGCCCAGGCGGGTCCACCTCTGGTATTCTAGATCAGTAATCCCCAAGCCCTTTTTTTTTTTGCAAGTAGAATGTGGCTGATTATATTACAACAGAGTGCTCATGCTTAACAGACTCGCTGGAGCTGATGCAAAGTCACTAATACATCATGTATACAAGCCTCTCAACGCGGTATGGGCAGGATGGGGGCAAGAAGCCATTTGGGGGGGGGGGGGGGGGGGGGGGTGTAGTAGGTATATCACCAACTAGGGCTGCCTGCCTGCATCACGAAGAATAGACCTTGGCCGCCCCAAGTGCGCATGAAGTGACCTCGGAGCTCTTGACGAGCCCTAGACGAGCCCTACACCTGGTCCCATCGGCCATGAAGGGAGTGGATAATGGAGGTCCAGAGCTCTGCTAAGGTCACATGTGCTGAAAGTCTCTCTCCGCCAAAGGCCTCCTGACACCATGCCTTCCAGATATGCCATCCAGTAAGACTACCTATGATCTCCCATACCTCCGAGTGGTCTGCTGTGGGCTCCAGTACCTGGCGGATGTGTAGAGCCTCCAAACGGACCACTGCGCACAACCCTGCCTCGATAATGAATATCGTGTCCTGCATCCTGGCCTCATACAAAAGGTGATGGCCCTGGCTGACTCCCTGCCAACAAAAAACTCCCCATGAGATAAATCCAAGGCTCGGTGCAATACGACGAAGGATGCAGTATGCTCCTCTCCACACGTGCTACGCCTCCTCACATGACCAAAGGCAATGCTTTGGGGTTTCCAGAGGCTGCTGTGTGCAGTGCTTACAATCTCCCTCCTGCATCTGGGCAAGCCAACTTCCCACCGCCAAGCCCCCATGTGCCACCAGCCATATGAAGTACGACACCCTCCTCGGCCTCTAGCTATCCCATAGGCGGATCCAGAAGGTCCGTCAGAAGGGCTCCGTGATGTTGTGCTCCGCCCAATGTCTGCTACGTGACGCCACCCAATCCATCTCCTCCTGCATCAGTACATGTCTGCCTATCTTGGCAATGTACTCTAGGAACCTAGGTGGCTTCTTGGCGACCGCAGAGGCCGGCCATAGCCACTCTCCTGGATCCCACTCCAACTCATCAAGTGGTCTGCCCTCCTAGATCCAAAGGTGCCACTCCCTGAGCTCCTTCCAAAAAACATAGGGGTCCAGTCGCCATGTCTTTCCCTGAAGGCCCACCACCCGAATCCTCCTCCACGAAAGGGCGACAATCCCCTCATCTTGCTGCCCTTTGTCAAGGGCCAGACGTCCCCCCGCCTGAACGATTGAGAAAGTCCCTTGCAAAGCACCACCCACTCTACCTGTCACCCGAATGGCAATGCCTGTTGGCGAAAACCTAGCTGCCCATACCTTCCCGGGCCCTATCGGCTCACATATCAGGGAAGCAAGCCACTCCGGAGGTATTGTTGTGTCTATCTCTCTTCTCCTCACCTCCACTCCTCTCTAGCAGCTTAATACTCGCTGCAACATCTCCTCGTTCGCCATCTTGTATACCTCCCGCCATGTCCTAATGGTACGGGCCGGGCCGGGCCGGCCCCACTAGATGTGGAGGCATTCACCTATCTGTGCCCCTTCCCGATCTTTGACCTGGGGGTTCCAAATCACCGTTGACGGTCTATTTCCTCCTGGTAGCCTCATGGCCTCTAGATTAGGGCCTTTCAAGGGCCCTGCCACACGCGGAGTAAGCTACGAAGAAAAGGTGATCTGGGGGGGTGATCCGGGCAAACGTAAAGATCCATCTCAGGGACGGCCTCAACTCCCTGCCAAGTCTCGGTCTATATAGTCCTGAAGGCCCGCTTGGTATGAGACCGCGGACAACTAGATTGCCGAAGAGGGCCATACTTTGATACTCTGGGTCAATGATCCCAAGCCCTCTCTCTAACCTATGTCATATGATGGTCGCCCACGCCACCTTGGCCCTGGAATCATCAAACCCTAACCAAAGGAAGTTCCGCACTAGGCGGCAAAGCTGCACTACATATGATGAGGAAAGCACCAACACGAAGTGATGTACCAAGCCATCGCTAGGAGGACCTGGTTAACCACTAGGGCTTGTCCGGCTAGTGAGAGGCTCCAATAGGTCAGTTTCCTCCGAATAAAATCCAGGACAGGAAAAAACTACTAGGCAGGAGTGATGTCGAGTCCCACTTGAAACCCTAGGTACCGGACGGTATGTCCTCTGCTCACCCATCAGAATCCCAGGTGGACGCCCCAATCGGTGCTAGAGTCCGAGTCTGTGAGGAAACCAACGGACTTTCGCCAGTTGATTTCGCTCCCGCTGCAAAGCAAAACACGTCAAGAGCCATCCTCACTCTCTCCAATATCAACTCATCGTCCTCTATGTAGAGGGTTGTATCATCTGTGTACACTGAGTCTAGCAACTCGGTCTCCTCTCTCACTGGAAGTCCGAGGCTGCGTAATCCACTTACATGTGACCTGAGGAAGTGAGTCATCACCTTTGCGAAGAGTAGAAACAGGTATGGGGCCAGGAGGCAGCCCTTTCGAATCAATCTCTCCAGCTGAAACTTCTTCCCTCGCCTTCCGCCTATGAGCACCCTACTGGTGGCCGATCTGTACAGGGCGGAGACACCACGAATCCAAGCCTGAGGAAATCCCAACCTCACCATCGTGCCCTCTAGGAAATCCCAGTCCACCTTGTCATAAGCTTTCTCAAAATCCAAGAGTAGTATGGTCAGTCTCTTCCCACTGTGCTGAGCCCACTCTGTCGCCTCAAAGAAGGAAAATACGTTGTCAAGGATGCTCCTATGCTGGACAAAGCCTGTCTATGTGTCATGGATGATATCTGGAAGCACAAGGCGTAGTCCCCTACCAATCATCTTTGCCAGTGCCTTATAGGCCATTGGTAATAAGGTGATCGGCCTCCACTCGGAGAGCTCCAACCGGTCTCCCTCTTTGGGGAGAAGACTGATGAGGCCTGCCGAGAGACTCCCAGGCATTTGTCCTGAAGTGAAAATCTCCTGGAAGGCCCTCAGTAGGGGGTCCTTCACCACTTCCCAGTAGGTAGCGAAGAAGGCCTTAGAGAGGCCATTCTCCCCCGGGCATTTCTGCCCATCCTATGTATGGAAAGCCTCCTCTAATTCCTTCTCTGTGAAGCGGGCTAGGAGGGAGTGTCCCATCACCTCTGTGACGAGGGACAGGATGTGATCCCATACCTACTGTCTACATCTCTGCTCTCTAGCTGAAACTGACTCCTGCTGGAAAAGGCGCATGTAATAGTCGGTGGCAATCTCCATCACCTCGTCTTGGCTAGAACAGGTCCTCCCATACTGATCCCGAAGGCTGCGTATCTCCTCTCCTGTGGTGCAAGGCTGGTGCACCTGGAAGAACTCCCTACACATCGTGTCCCCCTTCCGCACCTAGAAGACTGCTGAGGTTCGGAATGAGAACTCCAAGCGCCTGTCTTCTAGGCCAGCAATGGCTGCTCGCGCAAGCACCTCCTACGCGTGGAGGGTGGGATGCCCTGACACCTCCTGCAATAATCTCTGCATGGCTGCAAGGTCTCACCGAAGTGCTCTCTCCTTCTCCCAGCACTGCTGCCTAGTCTGTATGCAGCCTCTTGGCAGATTCTGCTTGACTCGGCTAGGACCTCTGCAACCTCCTCTGCTATCCGGTCCCTCCTGTCCCACTCTTTGGTCCAAATCTGCTCTATCTATCTCGTCACCTCCTCCCTCCTATAGATCAAGCCAAGGATCCGACAGGACCGTGTGTCTAGGGCAGATGCTGGGGGGTCAAGCGTCAAGAGAACGGAGCAATGATCACACAATGTGGTGACTGCCAACTGCTCAATCAGGCCTCCACGAGAGCCACCCCACTCACCCACATAAAACCTCTCCAACGACCTCTCCCTCCTGTGGAAGGCAACGTCTCTCCATGCATCACGTGCTCCGACTGCAAGCAAAAATGCCTCTACCCTGCTGGTCCTAGTTTCTACCTCTACCCTGCTAGTCCTCCAATGCCTCCAGGTTGTTGAAATCTCCTCCAATGATCTAGGAGTCCACCTCTACGAGTCCATCTGCGATCTCCACCCAGAACCTACTGTGGGTCCTAACCTCCGTAGGGGCATATTCATTGAGGACTCCAATACAGGAGTCCCCAATATCCAATTTGATCCATAGAACCCTTCCTGCCACTATCGTCCCATGATCTTGTACATAGGCGGTGAGACTCCAGCTAATACAAGTGCATACGTCTCCACTTCTGCCGTGGACACCTATGGCGTGTTCCCAGTACGTGTGTGAGCTACCCAGAAGTACCTTCCCAACCTGCTGGGCTTGGGTGGGGGTGAGCTTGTGCTCCTGCAGAAGCAAGATGTCAATCCGTCCAGCAAGCGCAGGTTGCAGCTCTTGCCGAACAATCAACTTTTTGGAACCACGTGCTCCACTATAGTGGAGACTATTCACATTCCAAGATGCAAGGTGTAAGCTCATGGGGAAACCTGTGACTAATCGAACAGACATCTGTTTGGTGTGGATGCTCCTGATGAGGAGGAGAGACTGTGAGACATGTAAGTGCGCTTTGCAGCCGGTCTGAACAGTGGACGGTGAACTCTAGTCCCCCATGGTGGCCCTCGGCCGAACCATAGGGGTGATAGATACACCAGGTGGCACTATCAGTGTATCTATCAGCCATGCTGAGAAGCGCGACTCTATATACTAGTAGAAACAAGCCACCTGTGCCGGGGGCCACTCGATCACATCCCTCGGAGCTCTCCACTGTGGAGGGGCTCTAAAGATAATGCTCAAGTGTGGAACCTCGGCACTAGCCCACCAGTTAATGTCCATCATGCAACCAGGCCATTGTTGTGCAAACAGTGCTAATCCTTCATCTCCCATCCACTGGGAGATGTGATTCGCCATCTGACTCTTCAACTCCTCAATTTGATTGGTTGTCCATTTCCTTGAGTGAGAGGCTTGAAGAAAAAAGGTGTAGTTTGGTCCATTCCGTGGTGCTAGTAGGTGGATCTTGCCCCTCCTTGACTTACGAACCACGAAGATCCCCACCTCTAGAGGTAGTGGAAACTCTCTGTGCTCCGCAACTCTCAAGTGGGACCATGGGCCACTGCGGAAGAACTCCTATGGCAACAGCTGTACCTACCTCGGGAAGGTATGGCAGGTGGCAAGGGCGGATGAGCTGGTGGCTATGTGAGAGGGGAAAGATTGCTAGTGCGCAGAGGAGGTAGGTGTGTGTGGCTCATCACCCCCTGTGGGAGGAGGTGGGGTGGGTCAAGGGGGGATCACCTGAGACGGGTGCGGATCAGGAGGGGTGCTTGGTACGAGGGGTGGTGAGGGGAAGAGGATCGAGGGATGGAGGGATAGACGGAGATGCATAGCGGGTGTGGGGAGGGGTGGTGGCCATGGAGGGTTTGGGGGGGGGGGGGGGGGACGACTGTGGGGACTCAAACGGAGCAGTCTGTGGCGCGGGTGGAGGATGTGGGGGGTTGCGGTCCTGCCGGGTGGGACGGACAGGGAGGGGGTGTGGAGTGCTCTGTTGAGGGGGCGTCGCACGCTCGCCTGCACCCTGCTGATGAGGCTCAGTCTGATGAGCTGGCTACGCCCCCCTGCTATCTCCCTCTCTATCATTTTTGGACCCGAGTAAAGCCATCGACGTCCACCTACGGGCCTGTTGATGGAGCCACCTTGGCACCGAAACGCGTACAAACTGTTGCCTGGTGCCCAAAATCGTGGCAGCGCAAGCACTGCCCTAGTTGTCCAGTCACAATGACCTACTGCCTAAAGGAATGCCCGCCTTCCTCAATCTCTAGGAACTATGGGATATTCTTGACCTCTTTCACTGCCACCCATACCTTTGGGACTCCTGCAACTGTCATTACATACGCGAAAGACGCGGAAAGAACAATGCCGAAGAGCCGTTCAAAGTCTTCCACCAACTAGCGATACTCAATCGCCAAGCTGGGGAAAAGAAGGGTGACCGGGTTGCGAAGAAACCTGTTGTGGAGTGCAAATGCCTCCACAATAAAGCCACTGTACCAAGGGACCATGTATATGACCCCTTTTCTGGACGTATATGGTGCATTGGCGAGTAACTCACGCGCTGCGTCTGCCAAGCTGAGCCGGACCATAAAGATCCCTTGGCCCAATAGGGCCGCCTCCACGATCTGCGCTGTGCCGATGCGCAACGTGGAGTAAAGCCATTCCAGAAGCTAGGCCTTGGCTCGGAAATGTCCTACTACCTGACCATAAATCGTTGTTTCCATTAGCTCCAGCTCCTTAGCTCAGACGCGCTCCTCAATGTAACGCACAATGCGTGCGTAGCGTGCAACTTTCCACTTTGCGTTCGTCACCCACGATTCTCACCGTGATCCCCCGCGGTCTTTCCCCACCTTTAGCTTACAAGAAGGCACTTTGCTTATAAAGAAAGTAGATTGCAAGAAGACTTTGCGTTTGCAAGAAATAACACTCGTGTTATGTTGGCGCAAGGCCCGGGTGGAGGGGGAACACCCAGGCAATGCGAGAAGAAAATGTTGGTTACAATGGTTTGTGCGCTTATCCCCCCTCATACACACCCCCCCACGAGGAAGCTCAATGTCCTCATTGAGCAAGAGTGGGACCTGGTTGACTCAAAATCCGGGGGTCTTAATCCACTGCTAGTGAGTAGATCAGCGTCTAAACCCGCTAAGTGCCTTATCCACTGACTCAACACAGATGTGAGATAAGGTCTTTGTTTATTTTTGAACATAAAACAGACAATTCCTAGACCTAAGTTGCCTTGCCCACTGACTCGATTACAAATGTGAAGCTAAGGACTTTTTGAAGTAGGTTGAATTCAATGATCACTCCTATGGTAATGGTGGATGATACAGATCTGGATTCTCTCGCTCGTTGTAGAATTGAAGTAGTAGATCTCGAGCATGTTCGATGACTACTGGTTCTGCCACCCAAGAAGCTTCTTTCATTGGTCGATTCTTCCACTTGATGTGAAACTCCGGGTGTTTGCCGATGAAGCGCGTCTCCAGAATGATCTCCGGCTCGAAGGGAAGCTGGGCGAGTTGTGCTGGAAGAGGTCGTTGTCGCCCAAACCGGGTATCTGCATGGAACCGCCGTAGTAGTTGAACGTGGAAGGCATCATGGATAAGGACATTCGGCGGCGGCTGGATCTTATACGTGACGTCGTTGAGCCTGGTAATGACTTTGTATGGCCCGTAGTACCTGTTGTTGAACTTGGGGGTGAGGTTTTTGGGCAAGTCGATGTTCTTGGAGCTAACCAGCACCAAATCTCTAGGGAAGAACTCCACATGCTTTTTCCTTTTTGCATTGTATCTTTTGGCGATGAGTATCTTGTTGTTGCGTAGGCTTTCCTGGGCCACCAGCATTCGTTGTTTCCACCTCAGTAGGAACTCTTCGGCATCTGGATCTTCGACATACTGTTTACCTGCTGCCAAGGCCAGAGGGGTGATGACTTCTTTGCCTGTTGCTACCTCGAAGGGGGTGAAACCCGTGGAACTGTGCAGGGTCGCATTGTAATGGAACTCCAGGATGTCAAGGTATTGAGCCCAATCCTTCTAATCGGCTCGGACATAGTTGCAGATGTAATCTTCGATGCCTTGGTTGAGTCATTCGGTTTGCCCATCTGTCTGCGGATGAAATGCGGACGAGAAGCAGAGCTAAGTATCCATCAACTTGAAAAGCTCCCGCGACATGTTGCTGAGGAATCAGGGATCTCGATCAGATACTATGGCTAGAGGCAACCCATGATACTTGAAGACCCTGGAAAAGAATAATTTTGCCACTTTCGGAGCAGTGATTGGCAGCTCAGTGGCAATGAAGTGAGCTTGTTTGGAGAGGTAGTCCACCACCACAAAGATTGCCATGCAGCCATGCGACTTGGGCAAGTCGGTGATGAAGTCCATACTTACCACATCCCAGGGTCGGGATGGAATCGGCATCTGTTGCAGCTCTCCTGCTGGCTTCATCCTCTGAGCCTTCACCATTTGGCATGTCGGGTAGGTGCGTACATATTCGGTGACGTCCTCCCGCATCTTTGGCCAGTAGAAAAATCTTTTCAGGCGATCAAAAGTCCTTATCTGACCCAAGTGCCCCCTAATGGGACTATCGTGACATTCCCATAGGATCTGATTCTTAAGTTCATCATTCTTGGGTACATACATGGCTCCTTGGTAGTAGATGATCCCATTTCTGACTTCATACATTCCCCATGGAGTGGAGCCTGCTTCAATGTCCTTCAGAAGTTGCTGTGCTTCTTCATTCCCATCCATCTTCTCCCGCACCTGGGCCCCAAATCTGCCTTCAGCGACGGTGATAGCCTGTAGTTCAGCTTGTCGACTCAAAGCATCTGGCATTTTATTGGAAGAGCCGGGCTTGTGGATAATCTCGATGTCAAATTCTGCCAAAAAATCCTGCCATCGAGCCTGCTTTGGTGATAGCTTTGGTTGCATTTGGAAATACTTGAGGGAAATATTATCTGTATAGACTTTTGTTGGCTTGTCCTGCACATAGTGCCGCCACTTCCTCAAGCAATGCACTACTGCATACATCTCTTTCTCATGAGTAGCCCACCTTCTCTCCATTGGGTCCAGCTTCTTTGATTCGTAACATACTGGATGCCCATCCTGCATGAGCACACCACCTATGGCATAACTTGACGCATCAGTATGGACCTCAAAAGGGCGTGAGAAATCTGCCATCTTTAAAACTGGGACCTGGATCATCATGCTTTTAGCTGCTCAAAGGCTTGCTGCTCCCGTTCCGTCCACTGGAAAGTAGTTGAGTTAGAGGTCAGATCTGTCAGCGGGGCGGTAATCTTACTGTATCCTTGAATGAACGTTCGGCAGAAGACTGTAAATCCGAGAAATTCGCGCACCTGACTTACCTTGCGGGGAGCCTCCCAATTCTTCACTGCTTGGACCTTCTTCGCGTCTATGGCAATGCCATTTTCTTTTACTAGATAGCCCAAAAATTCTCTCTTGTACAGCAAACTCACACTTTTTTGGCTTCACGAACAATTGATTCTCCTGGAGCCGAGTAAAGACCTTCTCCAGGTGCTGTACATGATCTTCCAGGGTTCTACTGTAAATGAGCACATCATCAATATAGATGATCACAAAATCATCAAGATAATCGATGAATATCTTCTCCATGAGCTCACAAAAGGTAGCTGGTGCATTAGTGGGCCCTTCTGGCATGACCAATCATTCATAGCTCCCATATCGGCTTTTGAAAGCCGTCTTCACCTCATCCCCTTCTGCTATTCTGATTTGGTGATACCCTGACCTCAAGTCGATTCTGTTGAAGTAGCGTGCTCCTTGCAGCTGATCCAGCAGTTCATCTACCACTGACACAGGGTACCTGTTTCTCACTGTCGCTTTATTGAGAGCTCTATAATCTATACACAGACGAAGAGACCCATCCTTTTTCTTGACAAATAGGACTGGAGCTCCATAGGGTGATCTACTAGGCTGAATGTGGCCTGATGCCTCCATTTCCCCCAGTTGTTTCTTCAATTCCACTAGCTCTGTTCCAGTCATCCTATAAGCTGGCCTGGCTGGCGGTTGCACTCCTGGTAAGAGCTCAATTCGGTGATCAACACTCCTGCGAGGCGGTAACCCGGTAGGCAGCTTATCGGGCATGACATCTTGAAACTTGTCCAGAACTTCCCTGACCCTTTCGTCACCTATTGTCCAGATGATTTGTTGAATCACTGGTTCTTCTTCAATGAGCCTCATCATACATAGCCTCAATTGCCCCCCATGCTTGAGTTCTTTTTCCAGCTGCTTGGCAGTAATCTCCATGGGTCCTGGGGCTCCCACTTGTGCTCCTTGACTCTTTTCTGTGGCCTGATCCGCCACTATTTCCATCCCCTTTGCTCTCTCCGGTTGTACTCCTTCTGGTTGCTCCTTTGTTGTTGCTTTTTGCACCCACACCTTTGCAGGACTCTTTCTCTGAGCTGCTCACATTCTGCACCTTCGTCACCACCAATCTAGCGTCCACTGCATTGCCAGCCGGTGACTTGTGACTCTTGCTTTTAGTGCGAAAGTATGGCACCCAGACCACCGACTGCTGTGCTTGCAAGTAAATTTTGTTCTTTTTCATGCCCAGTATTTGCACAACATGGTTGTCTATCCAATCCATGCCTAAGATACCTTCAAAGTCGTCCATAGGGACCACTATAAAATCCAAACTTGCCTGCCATTGCCCAATTTGAACTGGGACGCCTTTGGCTAACTCGCAATACTTGTATTTTCCTTGCACAAATGATACCTCCAACCCTTCCGCCCTTACTGGCTTCACACCTAGCCGGGCTACTACTTGAGGAGATATGAAGTTATGGGTGGCCCCTGTGTTCACCATCATCACCTGGGGATGGTTCCCCAACTCAGCCTGAACAAACATGTTGCAGATGCTAGAAATAAAGGTTGGCATAGTTGCTGGAGGCTTAGCCCCCACTGCTCTTGCCTTTGCCTTAAGTTTCCACTCCTTCTCTTCATCTTCTATCTCAATTATCTGAACTGTCGATCTTGATCCTTCTGCTTCCGCTTGAGTATAAGCAAATCTGGAGCCACTTGAAGAAGTTGCTCCCCTCGGACAATCCCTTGCGAAGTGAGGACCTCCGCAAGTGTGACAAGCTAAAGGGCCTCCTCTTCCTTGCCCCATTCTACCCCCTCCTCCATATCCTCCTCTATTTGAGTTGTTTCCTCGGCCGACCCCAGACGTGGTTGGTCTGGAACTAGCAGAACTGTTGGCTGGGGTTGTCTCGGACAGAGTCTCCGTGTACTCCAGTCGGAGGGGTTGCTTGCCACTCCATCCACTGTTTCCTTGCGTGTTGTTCTGGTAAGATCCCTAGTTTTGTCTATTTCCCCATGTTGAGTTAGACTGAGCGGTGTTACCTCCTTGCGAAGCCCCACGCCCTGCCCCTCCTTGTTTACCGTCATAATCCGTGAGCCTTTCAACCATTGTCATAGCCTCCAGCACACTTCCTGGCTCCTGCTTTTCTATTTCTCTTCTAGCCCATGGTTGCATTCCATACAGAAAACCATGCAGTTTGGTAGTTACATCCATGTCGGGTAGCTCCAACATTAGAGACCTATATTTTTGCACAGTCTCTCATTCGGCCCGCATTCTGCCTCAGGTTTCTCCATTCGTCTCTGACTTTGAATGGTTCATTCTTTGGCACGAAATATTCCTTCATGCTTCTCTGCAACTCCTCCCATGTCAGCTTCCTGCCAAACTACTCTTCCTCATACATCAGCCACTTCGAGGCATCACCCTCTAGTAACTGTGCTGTCACCAATCCTCTTCTTTTGCTTGACACTTTGAGTAACTTCATGTAGCCATCCACCTCTCTTATCCATCGATTTAGGCTAACTGAGTCCCTCTCAACTTTGTATTTCTCTGGTGCTTGAGGCTTGTACTTCCCATTTCATCGGATGAGGAGTCATCCCGTTCCTTCTTTTCTTTCCTTCGGCGTCTCCGATGAATCTCACCATCATTGTCTGTCTCGGCTTGAGCTTTCCCTAGTGCTTTGGGTAGCATGGTAGCCAGCAAGTCCATCATTTCTCGCATGGCATCCATTGGGTCAGGTTTGTGCCGTGTCTCCTCTTCTTCCTGCATAGCAGTATCTATTTCATTCTCATGCTCGGTTGCGTATCCTTCCCCAATCACCAGTTGAGGTCTGCTTGCTCCGATTCCAAGGGCCACCGAGATTTCATCTCGGTCATCTCGAATTCCACTCTTGTTCTTGTTGCGTCCACACATGTTGATGAACCACAACTTTGCTAGCTTTCCAAAATCGCCCTCACGCCTGTTGAAGGACTAGCCCTCGCGTGAGTTGAGCTCTGATACCAAGTGTAACGCACAATGCGTGCGTAGCGTGCAACTTCCCACTTTGCGTTCGTCACCCACGGTTCTCACCATGATCCCCCGCGGTCTTTCCCCACCTTTAGCTTACAAGAAGGCACTTTGCTTATAAAGAAAGTAGATTGCAAGAAGACTTTGTGTTTGCAAGAAATAACACTCATGTTATGTTGGCGCAAGGCCTGGGTGGAGGGGGAACACCCAGGCAATGCGAGAAGAAAATGTTGGTTACAATGGTTTGTGCGCTTATCCCCCCTCATACTCAGAGAGGACTACGCATAAGGTGTTTGACTAGGGGGCACTCGCAGAGTGTCCCGGCATCTGACCAGAGGTTTCCATTGCGCGTCCCTTCTGAGAGAACTACCAATCACGTCGCGGTGCTACCTGTGGGGTGGGTGGGGGACGCGGGGCAGTCATGCCTGGTTGGACACGCGATGGAGGAGCCAAGCGGGCAAGTTGGCCAGTCGCATGGGTGGCCAGAGGCGGGGGATAGATGTCCAAAACGAAGGGGGCATGGCGGAGGAAAACAAAAACGGGCCGCGATCTGGCGGCGTGAGGGACGTGATCCCCATTGGGGGGGCGGGCGCGAGCAGGCGGAGGCGAAGGGCGTGAACTAGACGGGGGGGGGGGGGGGGGGGGGGGGGGGGTAGCGCCGAGTGTCGCGCCAGTGCTGAGCCTTTCGTCTTTCTATAGATGTACAGTAATCCCCAAGCCTAACTTTGACCAGTGTCTAATGATGGTTTCGCATGCTACTGCAACACAGTAGTCAATGGACACGTCCAAGCAGCACCATAGGATGTTCTAAAGTAAGCACCATAATTGTGTGATACAAGATGGTGAGAAGCACCAGCAACAAGCTATATACCGAGTCATTGCCAAAAGAACCTGGTTGATCACTAGAGCTTTGGATGCAAGGGAGAGACAGGTCGTGCATCACTAGGTCTGCTTTTGCACAATGGAGTCCAACAAAGGCACAAACTGCTAAGGCACTGTGATGTCCAGTCCCACCTCAAACTCAAGGTATCTGATTGTCTACTTTCCACTCACCCAGATGAAACCCAAGCAAACTTTCCAATTAGTGCTGGAGCTGGGATCTGTAGGAAAACCAATTGACTTTTTTGTACCTGCTGCCATGGAGAACACCTCTGGTGCCAGTCCAAAAAGTTTCCAACATTAGCTCTTTATTCTAAACATATAGAGTCACATCTTTTGCCTACTCTAAATCCAGCAACTCAACCTTTCATTCATACTGGTAGCCCAAGACACCTCAGCCTGCCGACTCTCACTCTAAGAAAGTACATCACCTCCACAAAAAGCAAGATGTAAGGAGTAAGATGGAAACCCTATCACAAATCGCCCGAGGGAACTGCACACCTTTCCTCCCATCTGTAATCATCCTATTGTTCACTGACCTGCACAATGTAAGACCCCCATGGTCCCCTCATGTGAGAATAAACTAGAAGAAAACACCGTGATAGCCAAGAATGTTGCAACTTAGACATCTCTCCTCCTCTCTCTAGAGTCCAGCCAAGGCTATTGTAGCAGTCTTTTCCCTCTCTAGATGGCCATTCCTCCTCAGGGCCTCCTCTCTGAAGGAGCTAATCTTCTACAAGTTCTGATCCGGGTGTCTCTAGCTAAATGTCTAGCCAAGAAAGGTCTGGATCCCAAAATCAGTTGACTCTCAAAACTTTTCATGGTACATGTCCTCTGGAATCTTGACACTGGAGTAGGGTCTTGTAACGCTCTGTGCTAGGAATGATGCCAAAAAGGCCACCTCTGTCACAAGCTTAGTCATCGACATAAAACCTATCAATCCTAGAGAAAACCCTAGCTCCTATTACCCTGTGTCTCCTAAAGATTTGGAGAAAATCTATGGATCTGTTAAACTCAACTATGAATTGAGGATCGTATCCTTTGGTCTAGGATAAAAAATCTTCCCATACTTATTTTTTTCCCTGTAAAATGTGGCTGATTATATTACTCAAAAAAACTGATTACAACAAAGTACTCATGCTCAACAGACCAAGCTGGAGCTGATAAAAGTCATAGATACATCATATATACAAGCCTCTCAAGGCGGTCTAGGGGGAATAGGGGCAAGAAGCCATGGAAGGGGGGGTGTATCACCATTTGGGGTTGCCTGCCTGCATCATGAAGAACGGGTCCTGGCCGCCCCAAGTACACATGAAATGACCTCGGAGCTCCTGGCGAGCCCTGGACTCACCCTGCACCTGATCCCATCGGCTTCGCAGGGAGTGGATGATGCAGGTCCAGAGCTCTGCTAAGGTCGCCTGTACTAAAAGTCTATCTCCACCAAAAGCCACCTAACACCGCGCCTTCCAGATATGCCAACCAGTAAGACGCCCTACAATTTCCCATGCCTCAGAGCGGTCTGCTGTGGGCTCCAGTACCCGGCGGATGGGTAGAGCCTCTAAACCCACCACTATGCAAGACCCTGCCTCGATAATGAATATCATATCCTACATCCTGGCCTCATACAGAAGGTGACGGTCCTGGCTGACCACCTGCCAGGCAAAAAGCTCCCCAAGAGATACATCCAAGGCTAGGTGCTATGCGGCGAAGGATGCGGCATACTCCTCTCCACACGAGCTGAGCAGCCTCACATGACCAAAGGCAGTGCTTTGTGGTTTCCATAGACTGCTGTGTGCAGCGTTAACAAACTCCCTCCTTCTGCATTTGGGCAAGCCAGCTTCCCACCGCCAAGCCTCCATGTGCCACCAGCCATAAAAAATATGAAACCCTCCTCGGCCTCCAACTGTCCCATAGGCGGCACCAGAAGGTCCGTCGGAACGGCTCCGTGATGCTATGCTCCACCCAGTGTCTGCTACGTGATGGCGCCCAATCCATATCCTCCTGCATCAGTATGTGCCTACCAATCCTGGCCGTGTACTCCAAGAACCTCGGTGGCTTCTTGGCGACCACAATGGCCGGCCAAAGTCACTCTCCTAAATCCCACTCGGGCTCATCAAGTGGCCTTCCTTCCCAAATCCAAAGGCACTACTCCTTGAGCTCCTGCCAAAAGACCAAGGAGTCCAGCCGCCATATCTTCCCCTGAAGGCCAACCACCAAGATCCTCTTCCATGAAAGGACAGCTATCCCTCGTCTTGCTGCCCTCTGTTAAGAGCCAGAGGCGCCCCCTCTTGCACAGTGAAAAAGGTCCTAGGTCGAGTGCCACCCACTCTTCTTGCCACCTGTAGGGGGATGCCTACTGGTGAAAATCTAGCAGCCCATACCTCCGCGGGCTCTACTGGCTCTTGTATCGGGGGAGAAGGCCACTCTTGAAGTATTGCTGCATCTATCTCCCTTCTCCTCAGCTCCACTCCTCGCTAGCAGCTTGATACTTGCTGCAGCATCTCCTCGTCTGCCATCCTGCACACCTCCTGCCATGTCCTAATGGTACGAGTCGGGTTAGCCTCCCAACCAGCCCACTGGATGTGGGGGCGCTCACCAATCCGTGCCCCTTCCCAGTCCCTGACCTGGGGGTTCCAAATCACCGGCTGGCGGTTTATCTCCTCCTAGCAGCCTGGCGGGCTCTCGATTAGGGCCTTACGGAGGCCCTGCCCAAGCCTCGATCTACAGTCCTAAAAACCCTTCTACAATAGGACCTTCCAGATCTGCCCTCCCAGTGTGAGGCCGCGCACAACTAGCTTGCCCAGGAGGGCCATACTCTGATACTCTGGGTCTATGATCCCAAGCCCTCCTTCTAACCCATGTATGATGGTCGCCCACGCCACCTTCGCCTTGGAATCCCTGGAGCTATCTGACCCAGACCAAAGGAAATTCCGCACTAGGCGGCGAAGCTACATTACATAGGAAGAGGAGAAACACCAACACGAGGCCACGTAGCAGGCCGTCGCTAGGAGGACCTACTTAACCACTAGGGCTCGGCTGGCTAGTGAGAGGCGCAGTAGGTCGGCTTCCTCCGAATAGCATCAAGAACTAGAAGAAACTGCTGGGCGGGATTGATGTCAAGTCCCACCTGGAACCCTAGGTATCGGACGGTCTGTCCTCTGCTCACCCATCTAAAACCCAAGTGGACGCCCCACTCCGTGCTAGAGTCCGGATCTGTGAGAAAGTCAACCGACTTCCGCCAGTTGATTTTTGCTCCCGCTGGAGAACAGAACACCTCAAGAGCCAGCCTCACTCTCTCTAGCATCAAATCCTCATCCTCTATGTAGAGTGTTGTATCATCTGCATACTCTTGAGTCTAACAACTCAGTCTCCTCTCTTACTGGAAGTCGGAGGCCGCATAATCCACTCACACTTCACCTAAGGAAGTGAGACAACGCCTCTGCAAAGAGAACGAACAGGTACAGGGCCAAGGGGCAGCCCTATCAGACCAATCTCTCCAGCCGAAACTCCTCCCCTCGCCTACCACCTATGAGAAGCCTGTTGGTGGGCTGATCTGTAGAGTGTAGAGACCCCGCGAATCCAAGCCTGGGGGAAGCCCAACCTCACCACGGTGCCCTCTAGAAAATCCGAGTCCACCCTGTCATAAGCTTTCTCAAAATCCAAGAGTAGTATGGCCAGTCTCCAACCGCTGTGCTGGGCCCACTCTGTCGCCTCAAAGAAGGTGAATACATTGTCCACGATGCTCCTATCTTGAACAAAGCCTGTTTGTGTGTCATGGATAATGTTTGGAAGCATGGGGCATAGTCCCCTACCAATCCTCTTTGCCAGCACCTTATAGGCCACTGACAATAAGGTGATCGGACTCTACCGGGAAAGCTTCAACCGGTCTCCCCCTTTAAGGAGAAGACTGATAAGGCTTGCCAAAAGACTCCTTGGCATCTGCCCTAAAGTGAAAATCTCCTAAAAGGCCATCAGTAGGGGGTCCTTCACCACTTCCCAGAAGGTAGTGAAGAAAGCCTTAGAGAGGCCATCCTCTCTCGGGCATTTCTGCCCGTCGTGTGTATGGAAAGCCTCCTCTAGTTCCCTCTCTATGAAGCGGGCTAGGAGGGAGCGTCCCATCTCCTCTATGACGAGGGACGGGATGTAATCCTAGATCTGCTGTCTACATTGTTGTCCTCTAGCTGAGGCTGTCTCCTGCTGGAAGAGGCGACTGTAATAGTCGGTGGCAATCTCCATCACCTCGTCTAAGCTAGAACGGGTCCTCCCATACTGATCTCGGAGGCTGCGTATCTGCTCTCTTGAGGTGCGAGGCTGGTGCATCTAGAAAAACTCCATGCACATCGTGTCCCCCTTCCGCGCCCAGAAAGCTGCTGAGGTATGGAAAGAGAACTCCGAGCGTCTGTCCTCTAGGCCAGCAATGGCTGCTCGCACACACACCTCCTGTGTGTAGAGAGTGGGATCCCCTGGTATCTCCTGTAATAATCTCTGTGTGGCTGCCAGGTCCTGCGGAAGTGCTCTCTCCTCCCAGTTCTGCTACCTGGCCTGTATGGCTGCCTCTTGGCAGATTTTGCTCGACTCAGCTAGAACCTCTGCAACCTCCTCTGCGATCTGGTCCCTCCTGCCCCACTCTCTAGTCCAAATCTGCTCTATCTGTCTCATCACCTCCTCCCTCCTACAGATCGAGTCAGGGATCCGACAAGATCGTGTATCTAGGGCAGATGCTGGGGGATCTAGTGTCAGGAGAACCGGGCAATGATCGAAATGTGGTGCCCCGCCAACTGCCCAATCTGGCCTCCCCAAGAACCTCCCCACTCTCCCACATAAAACCTGTCCAACTGCTCCAGCAAGGCTCCATCTAGCCGCCTGTATGTGACATTGAATGTGACATTAAAGTGACATTTAATGTGACATTAAGGTAAATCAAGGGGAACATGCATGAGGATGACCGTCCGGGCTCTTGGGCGCCCGAACGGGGTTAAGGGGAGCCTAGAACTAAAGAGAGTCCAAGAATAGTAGGACTCACCAAGGTTCGACGGCTGGCAATCGGATCACAATGGTATGGCCAGCAAAATACTAGGCAAGGCTGGGAGGTGAAAGGAATCACTCGTGCTCATCCATCCCGACTGTGTTCTTGGGACTGAGAGTCTTCTTCTTCTGAGTCATCATCCATTCCGACTGTGTTCTTGGGACTGAGAGTCTTCTTCTTCTCAGTCATCTGACATTGGTATCAGAGCTGACGGGTTAGCCGTGAAGGATCCGTGGAGTTCTTCTACGAAAAGGCAGTCGACGATTTCAATCCTCCCGCTATTCATTCAATCGACGAGTCAGTCGACAGGTTTCATACGTCATGCTAATCATTTCAGTCGACGGGTTTTGCCTCGTCAACCCGTGAAGGATCCGTGAAGCCGCTGGTCAAACGCTTGGTGACACGTCACATAAAACTTGACGTGACGATTATCTATGTCACGTATTAAAAGGCGGGGAAGATATCTTTTATAAAAATGCCATATGCTGGATCGTGCACTATGAAATCCTGGTCCACGCCCGTCTATAAACGCACCAACGGATCACACATTCTTTTCCCTTTTCGCAGGCTGAAGCTGAAGCTATTTTCTGATGTGTGTCTGATCAGTCGACTACGCATTTGGAATTTTTCTTATCACCCTCGACTACACTTGCATTACAAGTACAAGCTCAGCAGAGAGCAAGTTCAGGAAAGGGGCATTAGTGGCCTGCGTGATTATTAAAGAAGGGAGCTGACTACTAGTCGTTTCTGCAAAGAAGCTCCATTTCTTGCGTGACCGACTTTGTTCGGGCGATAAAATTTGTTCCTTACTCTTCGGGTTTATTTACAAACCAGCAACAACTGCCTGCCATTAAAATCAGGGAAGTACTTTACTTTGTATGCAAATTTCTTATCTTTGCTTTCCAATTCCAGTGTATTAATGGTAGAAAAACGGAAAGAGAGAGTAATGGAAGGTTCTAGTTCTGGGGACCACCCTATGGTAGATCCCCATGAACCAGAAATGCAAGAAGAACAATGGAAAGAATTTTTTGCTACACAAGAGCAATTTGATGATCTTACTACTCGTGTGCAAGCTCAGGGGGTTCAAATGGAATTTTTAACCCAAACACTCACTGAAATAAAATCTCAATTAACTTTATTATTACAAAGAGATAAAAATAAGATAGAAATCTCAGATGTCCCATCTTCATCGAAAGATTTAGATGTGACTATGCGAGATCCTAAGGAACCCCACCATAAATTGAGGGATAATCCAGTTCTAAAGGATATGAAACCACCTCATTTTCACGGGGAGGAAAAAGATAGAAATAAAGATACAATCTTTAATTTCCTCCAAAAATGGGAAGATTTACATAAACCTAAGAATACCCCACCACATCTCCAAGCACTGGAGGCTAGTTTAACTTTGGGGCCCAAAGCATATAAGTGGTGGTGAACTTTAAAGGAGGCAAATAAAATACCTGAAACTTGGGCTCAATTTGAATCCGTCTTTTTGAAAGAAAGAATTCCTGAAAATGAAATGGAAAGAAATTGGGAAGATTGGGATTATGTCAGACAAAAGGGAAGACCCCTACTGACATATCTGGAGGAATATCATGAGATAATCCTCAAATTGGAAGGAATAGATGAATTTCAAAAGACAAGAGGATTCATTAGGGGACTAGACAAAGCCTGTAAAAAGGAAGTAAAAAGAAGTTCACCTAAGACGCTGGAAGAGGCAATTAAATTTGCATTAATTCATGAAGATAGTATGCGTCCAGGTACACTCACTAGTCTCATTGATACAGAGCCCAAGTCTAAGGAATTGGAAACCTCAAAATTTGTGGGCAAATTTAAAAGGAAAATGCCATTCTTTAAGGATAAAAAACAACCTTTTGAAAAGAAACCATATGTGAGGCCAAAGTTAAGTCCTGATGACTTTGACAAGGCCAAAAAATGAAAGTTGTGTTTCAATTGCCTATCTCCTAACCATGCTGCTTGGAATTGCCCTCAAAAGAAAAAGGGGGAAGACAAAGGAAAGGATAAGGACAAGGGCAAGGGAAAAGAAAAACAAATCCATGTAGTGCAGACCTTAGAATTAAAGGGACATGAAAAGTACAAATCTTTAGAGGTCTTGCACATGGATGTACAACATAAGTGTTGCATGTCAACTTCTATGTGGCAGCCTACTTTTGGGCCACATGATTTACTCAGAGTACATGGATTGATAGCTGGAAAGAGGGTTAGAGTCATGATTGATGACTCTGCCACACATAATTTTATAAATTATGCACTTGTCAAAAAATTGAAACTTCCCCAACAAAAGAGTGGGCATCAATATTGTTCGTATGATGCAAGGCCAAGTCAATAAAATATGGAATACAATGGTATCCAATTTGGAAATTGAGATTTAAGGATATAAAGATAAACTTGATTTCCAAATTATGAACATGCAAAGAGCCGATATTGCTCTAGGGAGGGAGTGGCTATGGGGATTGGAACCATCCTTAAAACGTAGTTATCACCATAATACACTGGAATTTGAAAGGAATGGTAAGACTTTTGTCATTCAAGGTGAACATGAAGTATCTGATAATCCTTTGCTGTGTTCTACTGAAGTTTAGAAGCTGATAAAGAAGGAAGTTTGTGAGGTATATATGTTATGGTCTCTTCCTATACAAAACACTTTTACTTTCTGTAATATAAAGCAACAATTTTTTTATGTTTGTGAGTTAAATGTTAATAATGAATTAAGTAGTTTGTTAGATGATTTTAAAGATGTGTTTCCTTCTGATTTACCAAGTGGCCTTTCACCACATAGGGGTGATATAAATCACCCAATTGACATAAATAGGGATACACACCCTATTTCTAAACCACCATATAGGTTAAGTGAAACACAGCATCAAGAAGTTGAAAGACAAATTAAGGATTACCTTGATAAAGGGTTTATACAACCCAGTAATTCACCTTGGGCTTCATCAATTTTATTGGTAAAGAAAAAAGATGGTTCTATGCGACTTTGTGTTGACTATAGAGCACTTAATAAAATAACGGTGAAGAATAAATTTCCTATGCCCAGAATGGAAGATCTTTTTGATCAATTGCAAGGGGCAAAATTCTTCACAAAAATAGATTTAAGATCACGTTATCACCAAGTAAGAATTAAGGCACAAGATGTTCCCAAGACAGCATTTCGTACTAGATACGGGCATTATGATTTTTTGGTGATGCCTTTTAGCCTCACTAATGCACCAGCTACCTTTATGAAGCTGATGAATAGTGTTTTACAGCCCTATCTAGGACATTTTGTAGTAGTCTTCTTAAATGATATCTTGATCTTTAGTAAATCAAAAAAAGAACATTTGGAACACTTACAATTAGTATTCCAACTGTTAAGAACACATTCCCTTTATGCAAAGAAAACTAAATGTGAATTCTTTGCACAAGAGGTCAAATATCTGGGGCCTATTATCTCGAAAGAGGGAATCAACATGGATCTAGAAAAAGTAAGGGCAATTATTGAATGGCCACCTCCAAGGAACCTGGAAGAGCTGCAGATCTTCCTAGGTTTATCTGGATTTTATCATAGATTCATTCGAGATTATGCCAAAATAGTTGTTCCAATGACAAACCAACTTAAAGGGAAAGGAAAAAGTTTTAATTAGGGAACAGACCAAAATGAAAGTTTTCAAAAACTTAAGGTAGCTATTGCTACAGCTCCAGTATTATTAATTGTGAATTCCAATAAACCGTTTGTGGTTGAAGCTGATGCCAGTGATAAGGCGATAGGCGCGGTCTTATTACAAGAAGGTCGACCAGTTGCTTTTGAAAGCAAGAAATTAGATTGTGCAAAACAGAATTATTCTGTTTATGAGAGGGAGATGTATGCAATAGTACATGCAATGAAGAAATGGAGGCACTATTTGTACGGTGCCAAACTTTTGATTTTATCGGATCATGAAAACATTAAGTGGCTTAATGATCAACCAGATTTACACGGGCGTAAAGCCAAATGGGCCGAACTCCTTCAACAGTTCGACTATGAGATAAGATATAGAAAAGGAAAGTATAATATAGTAGCTGATGCACTAAGCAGAATGCCCATCATTAATGAATTGAGTTTTACTCAGTTCACTTCCAACTTGCTTGAATCTTTAAAAGAGAAATGCCAGGTTGATCCGGCATATTCCAACATATGGGAAGCAATAAAAAATGGGGATCCAAATGAAAGTGCTTCTACTGAGGAAGGAATATCTAAGGATGTTCAACAAGGAAATGGAGCATTAGGGGTTGCTCAAACTCGATTCAAGTGGAAGAATTTTACCATTGATAATGGTTATTTACTCTACAAGGGTAGGGTATGTGTGATACTCTTTGAGTGTCATGATACCCCTAGCGCGGGACATCCAGGAGTTAATAAGACTTATAGTCTTATTAAAAGGCAATTCTATTGGCTTGGAATGAATAAGGACGTCCTTGACTAATAAAGCTGAAAGATTGAAAATGGGAGGACTTCTCCATCCGCTAGATATTCCTTCGGGAAAATGGGAGAGTATCTCCATGGACTTTATTGATGCTTTACCTAGAACACAGAGAGGGCACGACTCTGTGTGGGTGATCATGGATAGGTTAACCAAAATGGCTAGGTTATTCCAACTTCAATTGATGTTAAAACACCAGAATTGGCTAGATTGTCCGTAGAGAACATATACCGATTGTATGGCCTTCCGGCAAATATAGTTTCTGATCGGGATAGAAAATTTGATAGCCAATTTTGCCGTGCGGTATTTAGGAAATTGGATACTAAACTTAGCATGAGTGCGGCGGATCATCCGCAAACAGATGGGCAAACTGAAAGGGTTAACCAAATTCTTGAAGATATGCTTAGGGCATATGTAAGTAAAAGGCAAACTAATTGGGAAGAGTATCTACCGATAGCAAACTTTGCATATAACAGTGCCAAGCACTCTTCCACTGGATACAGTCCATTTATGTTAATGTATAGGTTTCAGCCTAGAGCTCCTTTTGCAGTAGGACTGTATAAGGAAAAGGTTCAGGCAGCTAAAGACTTTTTGGAGGACATAAATAGTATGTTAAAATTTGCTCAAGAAAATATTAAAAAGGCTCAAAACCGAGCTAGAGCATATGCAGATCCTCACCGAAGAGACATCTCCTTTGAAGGAGGAGAATTGGTCTATCTTAAGGTGCCTGAACAAACTAAAACTATGAAAAAGGGACAATGTCCAAAGCTTTCACCAAGGTATTGTGGTCCTTTCATAATACTTAAAAAGGTGGGAGAATTGGCTTACAAGCTCCAACTACCTGCTGGTAGTAAAATACATCCAGTTTTTCATGTAAATAAATTAAGGAAGAAGCTGGGTGATTTGGATAATCTAATCTTAAATGATGACATTGAGGAGCTATTCAATGACCAATCTAATCCACATGAACCAGAAAGAATATTAAATGTTCGTAATAGACGAACGAGGAATACTATTTATTAAGAATATTTGGTTAAGTGGAAAGATTGTTCAGAAGAAAGCTCAACATGGGAGCGAGTAAGTACTTTAAAGAAAAGGTTTCCCGATTTACAGTTAGACCTTCCAAGTATCGTTTTCGAGGACGAAACCGATTCTTAAGGGAAAGGAAATGTGACATTGAATGTGACATTAAAGTGACATTTAATGTGACATTAAGGTAAATCAAGGGGAACATGCACGAGGATGACCGTCCGGGCTCTTGGGCGCCCAAACGGGGTTAAGGGGAGCCTAGAACTGAAGAGAGTCCAAGAATAGTAGGACTCACCAAGGTTTGACGGCTCGCAATCGGATCACGATGGTCTGCCAGCAAAATACTAGGCAAGGCTAGGAGGTGAAAGAAATCACTCTTCAAATATGTGAGAAGAGGCCTATCCCTTCCCATGACCTATTCTCGTACATCATAGTATGGAGCCTAATGTATCTCATGCAAAAATCAAAGAAAGCATCTATCAATTTAGAAATACATTACTTACGATCGGAACCGCAGAGTTGGATTGATAGTGATGCCTTCGCCCGAAGCTTCGTTGCTAGTTGTAGGATTGCCATCCGCACGTGACATTCTTCATTTGGAGGCCATCGTCCACAAGTAGACTCAAGAGATTAAGAAGGCGAAATAGATTCGAGATGGGAGAGTCTAAGAGAAAATGGTGAAGTCGATCGCGACTGTGTTCTTAGGACTGAGAGTCTTCTTCTTCTGAGTCATCATCCATCCCGACTATGTTCTTGGGACTGAGAGCCTTCTTCTTCTAAGTCATCTGACACTGTATCTCCAAGAGAAATCCAATGACCTCTCCCTCCTGTGAAAGGTAGGGTCTCTCCAAGCATCACGTGCTCCTATTGCTAGTAGAAAGACCTCCCAAGCCTCCTGCTCCTCCCCAGCCATGCCCTGGTAGTTTCTCCCTCTGCCCTGTTGGTCCTCCCAATGCCTCCAGGTTGTTGAAGTCTCCACCAACAATGCAGGAGTCCACCTTTGGGAGTCCTTCCGCGATCTCCACCTAGAACCTACTGCGTGCCCTAACCTCTGTAGGGGCATATGATACGTGGTAACCCGTCAGACGAAGAGCAGAATCACTCGTGATGGCGGACTGACTCCTCTTGAACAAATCAGTGGCACGAGACATTCGTTTCTCCTTCCAACCTCCCCTAGATAGTTGATGGCACCTCCCTTCTCGTTTCCTCTGCCAACCGTCCACTTCAGATGAGTCCTATTCTTGGACTCTCTAACTCTCTAGGCTCCCCTAGACCCCGTTCGAGTGCCCAAGGCCCCCGTACGATCATCCCTCGCGCCTATCTCCCATAATTTACCTTATTAATGTAGCATTTCCTTTCCCTTAAGAATCGGTTTCGTCCTCGAAAACGATACTTGGAAGGTCCAAATGTAAATTGAGAAACCTTTTCCTTAGGGTACTTACTCCCTCCCATGTTGAGCTTTCTTCTAAACAATCTTTCCACTTAACCAAACATTCTTGATAAATAGTATTCCTTGTTCATCTGTTACAAACATTTAATATTCTTTCTGGTTCATGTGGATTAGATTGGTCATCTAATAGCTCCTCAATGTTATCATTTAAGTTTAGATTATCCAAATCACCCAGCTTCTTCCTTAGCTTACTTACATGAAAAATTGGATGTATTTTACTACCAGCAGGTAGTTGGAGCTTGTAAGCCTGTTCTCCCACCTTTTTACGTATTGTGAAAGAACCACAATACCTGGGTGAAAGCTTTGGACATTGTCCCGTTTTCATGGTTTTAGTTTGTTCAGGCACCTTAAGATAGACTAATTCTCCTTCTTCAAAGGAGATGTCTCTTCGGTGAGGATCTGCATATGCTCTGATACCAGTCATACGTGGTAACCCGTCAAACGAAGAGCAGAATCACTCGCGATGGCGGACTGACTCCTCTTGAACAAATCAGTGGCACGAGACATTCGTTTCTCCTCCCAACCTCGCCTAGAAAGTTGCTAGCACATCCCTTCTCGTTTCCTCTGCCAGCCGTCCACTTCAGGTGAGTCCTACTATTCTCGGACTCTCTAACTCTCTAGGCTCCCCTAGACCCCGTTCGGGTGCCCAAGGCCTTCAAACAGTCATCCCTCGCGCTTCTCTCCCATACTTACCGTATTAATGTGACAGCATAGATATTAAGAGCTCCAAGGCACGAGTCCCCAATATCCAATCTGATCCATAGCACCCTCCTTGCCACTATCGTTCCGTGGTCTGGTACACAAGCGGTAAGACTCCGACCAATAGAGGTGCACACGCCTCCACTCCTTCCGTGGACACCTATGGCGTTCTCCCAATAAGTGTGCGAGCTACCTAGGAGTACCTTCCCTATCCGTTGGGCTTGGGTGGGGGTGAGCTTGTGCTCCTGCAAAAGTAAGATGTCCATCCGTTCGGCAAGGGCAGGCTATAGGTCCTACTGAACAATCAATTTCCTAGCACCATGTGCCCCACTGTAGTGGAGGCTATTCACATTCCAAGATACAAGGTGTAAGCTCATGGGGAAACCTATGACTCACCGAACATACATTTGTTCAATGTGGAGGCTGCTGATGAAGAGGAGAAACTATGAGGCATGCAAGTACGCTTTGCCACTAGTCTGGACGGCGAACTCCAATCCCCCATGGTGGCCTCAGCCGAACCATAGGGGTGATAGATGTTCCAAGTGGAACTATCAATGCATCTATCAGCCATGCTGAGATTCGAGACTCTATGCACTAGTAGAAACGGGCTGCGTGTGCCAGGGGCCACTCGATCACATCCCTCGGAGCTCTCCACTGTGGAGAGGCTCGAAAGATAATGCTCAAGTGAGGGACCTCGGCACCAGCCCACCAGTTAATGTTCATCATGCAACCAGGCCATTGCTGTGCAAACAATGCTAGTCCATCTCCCATCCATTGGGAGGTGTGGTCCGCCACCAAACTCTTCAACTCTTCCTCTATCTGTGTTCGTCCACTCCCCTGAGTGAGAGGACTGAAGAGAAAATGCATAGTTTGGTCCACATCCGGTGGTGCTCGTGGATGGACCTTGCCCGTCCTTGACTTACAAACCACGAAGATCCCCACCTCTAGAGGTAGAGGGAACTCTCCACGCTCCGCAACTGTCAAGTAGGACCATGGGCCACTGCGGAAGAACTCTTGTGGCAACAGGTGGGCCTGTCTCGGAAAAGTGTGATGGGTGACAGGGGTGGATGAGCTGGTGGCTATATGGGAGGGGGAGGACTGCTAGTGCCAGGAGGATGTAGGCGTGTGTGGCTCATCCCCTCGTGTGGGAAGAGAGGTGGTGGGTCTGGGGGGGATCACCTGAACCAAGTGCCGATCGGGGGGGTGCTCGGTACAGGGGGGGCCGGCGGGGCCCATGGCCCATGGGATGTGGGAAAAGGTGGGTGTGAGGGCTGTGGGAACTCAAGAGCAGTATTCTGTGGCGCGGGTGGTGGATGTCGGGAGCTGCAGTCGTGCCGGGCAGGGGGGTGCTCTACCGAGGGGGCGTCGCACGCCCACATGCACCCTGCTGCCAAGGCTTAGTTTGAGACGCGTCTGTGCCCCCCCCTGCCATCTCCCTCTCTGTCGTCTCTGGACCCGTGTGAAGCCGTTAGCGTCCACCTGCGGGCCTATCAATGGAGTCACCTTGGCTCCGAAACGCGTGTAACCTGCTGCCTGATGCCCAAAGTCATGGCAGCGCAAGCACTGTCTTGGCTGCCCCGTCACAATGACCCGCTGCTTGAAGGAGTGCCCGCCCGCCACAATCTCTAGGAACTGTGGGATATTCTTGACCTCTTTCACTGCCACCTGTACCTTTGGGACTTTTGCAGTTGTCACTGCATCAGCGAAGGACGTGGGAAGGATAGTGCCAAAGAGCCGTCCAAAGTCTTCCACCAACTGGTGATACTCTGTCGCCAAGCCGGGGAAAGAAAGGGTGACCGGATGCCGAAGAAACCTGTTGTGGAGTGCAAATGCCTCCACAGTAAAGCCACTGTACCAAGGGACCATGTGTATGACTCCCCTAGTGGACGCATATGGTGAATTGGCAAGCAACTCGCGAGCTGCGTCTCCCAAGCTAAGCCTAACCATCAAGATCCCTTGGCCCAATAGGACTACCTCCTCGATTTGCGCTCTGTCGATGCACAGCGTGGAGTAAAGCCAGTCCCGAAGCTAGGCCTTGGCTGGGGAATGTCCTACTACCTGACCATAAATCATTGTTTCCTTTAGCTCCAGCTCCTTAGCTCGAACGGCTAAGAGCTGCTCCTCACAGAGGACGATACGCAAGGTGTTTGACTGGGAGGCACTCTTTTTGAGTACGTCCGCGTCTGACGAGAGGTTTCCATTGCGTGACCCTACTGCGAAAAACTACCAATCACATCGCGGTGCTACCTGGGGAGGGAAGAGTTGCTACAGGAGAGGGAGCAATTGGAGGGTGGGGGGAATAGTGTCGGGCGGCGAGAGGGGGGGGGATCCTCCCATACAACTTGCTTTCCTCTGATCATCTCTATGCAATTACCCCTCCTATCCTCCAAGGCCTCTAACATGTTGAAATCTTCACTTACTATTCAAAAGTTGACTTGGGATAGAGACTAATTGAGGCTAGTCCAAAAATTTCTTCTGTCACATTGGCCATTCAAGGTATAAATGGCTGCACACAGTGCATGATCCACTCTCATAGAGACCCACATGGCTCTCCGTAGAGCTAGGGTGCCCTTGTCCTGCATTGCCCTAGTCCACTACTCTCCAACACCTATACCAACTCTTATCTAGATCTCTGTGGCTCTCATAGCTGTGGTGCAATAAGTGTAGCTTTGTGGCAGAAGCTTTCCATAATGTCAATATATTCTCTCTGTTGTGAGGTGGTGTTCTTGTACCACAAGAAAACCCATCCGTCCTTCCACAGGTGCTCTACATGTCCTATCTCCTGTCTCATAAAGGCTAAATCTTTGACAAGAAAGTACCAGCTGAGGGTAACATTGATAGCCATGAAGAGAAAACATGGATATGAGCACACTAGGTGAGTAGCATGAAAGTTGGGTTGGTTGTGGATATCATAAGATCTTTTGCCGTTTGCATGCCAAAAGATTTTTGAGAGGGGTCATTTGAAGTGTGACTTTTCCTCTCCTAAGAGTCTCTACGCATCTTTGCTACCCCTACATAGAAAATGTCAACATAAACCCAAGTTCCCATTTTGCCAAGAGTTACAATGTCCTATGTGTACAATGCAATATGAGAATAATAAATTTCTTAGCTAGAGCTCACGCCCATCACGTCTCAAGCTCCCCCCCCCGTCACATCCCATCGTGCCTGATAGATCCTCGCGTTGCTACGTCAGCTGGGCCGCCCACGTCCTGTCGGCTCGCGATAGCCCAGCGCCCCACCTATCCGCCTTTCCCCTCCGCCCCGACAGTTTGCCACCCCCCGCCCCCCCTACTGTCCCCGTCAAACCCGCCCTACAGTCCCCCCTACCCCGGCCGCCTTGCTGTCCCCACCATACCCGCCCTACAATCCCTCTCCCACCCCCCCCCCCCCCCCCGGCGCCCCCGCCAGGCAACCCTCTGATCCAGCCCCCAATCCAGCGGCGCATTGCCTCTATCTGCGATCATGGTCCCATCCGCAGTATCCACCCCCTCGCCCCGATTGCCCCCTCTCCTGCAACAACTTTCCCCCTCAGGTAGCACCGCGATATGATTGGTAGTTTCCTCAAAAGGGTCGCACAATGGAAACCTTTGGTCAGACGTCGGCGCACTCAACAAGTGCCCCCTAGTCAAACACCTTGCGTGTCGTCCTCCTTGAGGAGCAACTCTTAGCCGTCCGAGATAAGAAGCTGGAGCTAAAGGAAACAACGATTTATGGTCAAATAGTAGGACATTCCCCAGCCAGGGCCTGCCTTTGGGATTGGCTTCACCCCACGATGCGCATCAGCACAGCGCAGATCATGGAGGCGACCTAATGGGCCAAGGCATCTTCATGGTCAAGCTTAGTTTGGCAAACGCAACTCGCAAGTTACTTGCCAATTCACCATATGCGTCCACAAAAGGCGTCATATACATGGTACCTTGGTACAATGGCTTTACCGTGGAGGCATTTGCACTCCACAACAGGTTTCTTCGGCACCTAATCACCCTTCTTTTCCCCGGCCTGGCAATAAAGTATCGCCAATTGGTGGAAGACTTTGGACGGCTCTTCGGCATTGTCCTTCCCGCATCTTTCACAGATGCAGTGACAGCAACAAGAGTCCCAAAGGTACGGGTGGCAGTGAAAGAAGTCAAGAATATCCCACAATTCCTAGAGACTGAGGCGAGCAGGCACGCCTTTAGGCAGCAAGTCATTGTGACAGGGCAGCAAGGGCATTGCCTGTGCTGCCATGACATTGGGCACCAAGCAGCAGTGTGTACACATTTCGGAGCCAAGGTGGCTCCACCGATAGGCCCGCACGTAGACGCTGACGGCTTCACACGGGTCCAAAGACGACAGAGAGGGAGACGGCAGGGGGGGCGCATTCAGCTCCTCACACCCAGCCTCGATAGCAGGGAGCAAGTGGGCGAGCGACGTCCCCCTAGGAAGAGCACTCCACAGCCCCCCCCCCCTACCCGCCCCACCCAATAGGACCGTAGCCCCCCACATCCACCACCCGCGCCATAGACTACCTCACCTGAGATCCCAAAGCCCCCACACCCACCCTCCCCCAACTGACCTTGGCCCACAACCCCCCCTCTCCAGGGCCACCAAACCCCCCCCCCCCAACACGCGCCATGCACCTTCGTCCATCCCACCATACCTTGATCATCCTCCCCTGTACCACCCCCTCTACTAAGCACCCCCCAATCCGCACCCGGTATAGGTGTTCCACCCTAGACCCACCGCCCGTCCTCCCACTGGAGGTAATGAGCCACACATGCCTACATCCTACTCACACCAGTAGTTTTCCTCCTCCCATACAGCCGCCAGCTCATCCGCCCTTGCTGCCAGTCACACTTTCCGGAGACAAGCACAGCTATTGCCATAGGATTTCTTCTGCAGCGGCCCATGGTCCTACCTGAGAGTTGCGGAGCGCGGAGAGTTCCCACTACCTCTAGAGGTGGGGATCTTCGTGGTTTGTAAGTCAAGGAGAGGCAAGGCCCATCTACTAGCACCACCGGATGGACCAAACTACACCTTTTTTCTTCAATCCTCTCGCACAGGTGGCCGTTTCTACTAGTGTATAGAGTCATAGTTCTCAGCATGGCTGATAGATGCATTGATAGTGCTACCTCGAGCATCTATCACCCCTATGGTCCTGACCGAGGGCCACCATGGGGGACTGGAGCTCGCCATCCAAACCGGTGGCAAAGGGTACTTGGATGCTGCATAGCTTTTCCTCTTCATTAGTAGCCTCCACACCGAACAGATGCCTGTTCTGTCAGTCATCAGTCTCCCTTGAGCTTGTACCTTGCATCCTGGAATGTGAATAGTCTCTACTACAGTGGGGCACATGGTTCCAAGAACTTGATTGTTTGACATGAGCTGCAGTTTGCCCTTGCCGGAAGGATCAAAATCTTACTTCTACAGGAGCACAAGCTCACCCCCACCCAGGCCCGGCGGGTTGGGAAGGTACTTCCGGGCAGCTCGCACACTTACTGGGAACACACCATAGGTACCCACGGCAAGAGTGGAGGCGTATGCACCTCTATTGGCCCAAGTCTCACCTCTTGTGTATGAGACCATGGGACGATAGTGGCAGGGAGGGTTCTATGGATCAAATTGGATATTGGAGACTCGTGCATTGGAGTCCTCAATGTCTATGCCCCTACGGAGGTTAGGACACGCAGCAAGTTCTAGGTGGAGATCGCGGATGAACTCCCAGAGGTGGACTCCTGGATCGTTGAAGGAGACTTCAACAACCTGGAGGCCTTGGAGAACCAACAAGGCAGAGACAAAAACTACCAGGGCATGGTTGGGGAGGAGCAGGAGGCATGGGAGGTCTTTCTGCTACTAGCAGTAGGAGCACGCGATGCCGGGAGAGACCCTGCCTTCCACAAGAGAGAGAGAGTTCGTTGGACTTCTCTTGGGGATACAAGAGTCTAGGTGGCGCACTGCTGGAGCAGTTGGAGAGGTTTTACGTGGGAGAGTGGGGAGACTCCCATGGAGGCCAGATTGAGCAGTTGGTAGGCACCACATTGTCCGATCATTGCCCGGTTCTCCTGACACTTGATCCCCCCGCATCCGTCCTTGACACACAACCCTATCAAATCCTTGACTCAATCTATAGGAGGGACAAGAGGGACCGGATAGCAGAGGAGGTTGGAGATTTGGACCAGAGAGTGGGACAGGAGGGACTTGATAGCAGAGGACGTTGCAAAGGCCCCAGCCGAGTCGAGTAGAATTCGCCAACAGGCAGCCATACAAGCTAGGTAGCAGCTCGGAGGAGGAGAGAGCACTTTAGCGGGACCTTGCAGCCACGCAGAGATTATTACAGGAGGCACTAGGGGATCCCACCCTCCACGCACAAGAGGTGTGCGCACGAGTAGCCATTGTTGGTCTAGAGAACACGCGCTCGGAGTTCTCTTTCCGGTCCTTAGCAGCATTCTAGGCGCTGAAGGGAGATACGATGTGCGAGAAATTCTTCGAGGTGCACAAGCCTTGCATAGCAGGAGAGCAGATATGCAGCCTTTGGGATCAGTATGGGAGGACCCGTTCTAGCCCAAATGAGGTGATGGAGATTGCCACCGACTATTACACGCACGTTTTACAGCAGGAGACAGCTTCAACTAGAGAACAGCGATGCAAACAATAGGTCTGGGATCACATCCTGTCCCTCGTCACAGAGGAGATGAGGTACTCCCTGCTTGCCCACTCTACAAGGAAGGAGCTAGAGGAGGCCTTCAATACATAGGATGGGCAAAAATGCCTGAGGGAGGATGGCCTATCTAAGGCCTTCTTCACCACCTATTGGAAAGTGGTGAAGGACCCCCTACTAATGGCCTTCCAGGAGATTTTCACTTCAGGATAGATGCCAAGGAATCTTTCCGTAGGCCTTATCACTCTTCTCCCCAAAGGGGGAGACCGGTTGGAGCTTTCCCAGTGGAGACCGATCACCTTATTGTCAGTGGCCTATAAGGCACTGGCGAAGATGATTGGTAGGCAACTATACCCCATCCTTCTAGACATCATCCATGACACACACAAAGGCTTTGTCCAGAATAGAAGGATATTGGACAATGTATTTACCTTCTTACAGGTGACAGAGTAAGCTCAGCAAAGTGAGCAGAGACTGTCCGTACTACTCTCGAATTTCGAGAAAGCTTATGACAAGGTGGACTAGGATTTCCGAGAGGGCACCATGGTCAGGTTGGGTTTCCCCTAAGTTTGGATTCACGGGGTCTCTGCACTTCACAAATCCGCCACCATCAGGGTTCTCATAGGTGGAAGGCGAGGGGAGGAGTTTCGGCTCGAGAGATCGGCTCAAGAGATCGTTCCGACAGGGCTGCCCCCTAGACCCATACCTGTTTCTACTCTTTGCAGAAGTGATGTCTCACTTCCTCAGGTCACATGTGAGCAGATTATGCAAGTTGCAACTTCCACTGAGAGAGGAGTCTGAGTTGTTAGACTCAGAGTATGTAGATGACACAGTACTCTACATTGAGGACGATGAGTTGATGCTGGATAGAGTGAGACTGGCTCTTGACGTGTTCTGTTCTGCAGCCAAAGCGAAAATCAACTGGCGAAAGGCAATTGGTTTCCTCACATATCAAGACTGTAGCACGGAGTGGGACATCCACCTAGGGCTTAGATGGGTGAGCAAAGGGCAGACCTGTTTCTACTCTTGCAGAGGCGACGTCTCACTTCCTCAGGTCACGTGTGAGCAAATTACGCCGCCTCCGACTTCTAATGAGAGAGGAGACTGAGTTGTTGGACTTAAGAGTATGGAGATGACACAACACTCTACATAGAGGACGATGAGTTGATGCTTGAGAGAGTGAGGCTCGCTATGGACGTGTTCTGTTCTACAGCGGGGGAAAAAATCAACTGGCGAAGGTTGGTTGGGTTCCTCACAGACCCGGACTCTAACACCGAGTGGGGCGTCCACATGGGATTTAGATGGGTGAGCAGAAGGCAGACCGTCCGATACCTAGGGTTCCAGGTGGGACTCAACGTTGCTCCTACCCAGTAGTTTCTTCATGTCCTTGATTCCATTCGGAGGAAGCTGAGCTATTGGAGCACAGCTCGCCTCTGACTAGCTGGCTGAGCCCTGAAGGTCAACATGAATAAAATCTACTCCAAGGGGTTTTTATTTTTTTGTCAATGAGTATGGACCGATCATGATGCGAAAGGTCCTGTCGTAGGGAATTTTAGTTGGATAAGATGAGAATTCCAGGGGCTTTGGTCACAAATTCCTTTGACTCTTACGAACTGTCAATTACCCTTCGAGCCCAGATATTATTCTGAGAGTCCCGATACTAGTCGAGAAACTAAACTTGGTAGAATAATAGATATTATGTGCAGTCTCAAGACATGAAGCATTGTAAGCCAAGTGACAAAGAGGTCTGCAAAGTATTCCAAAGATCCCGATGGGATAAAGGGTCATTTGGAGCATAGAGGCCAAGTAACCATAAGATCTCTCCTTCAAATAAAAATTCAATCACCACAAAACGACCATGTACATCATTTTTTATAAGAACAGGCTGATATTTCTCATGTACAATCATAAGCACACCAGAATAGTGCCTGGCATGTGTCCCAGCATTAAACAAGCGAAACCCATGGCAATCCACAACTTTTCCTTCTTCACCGTGACTCTTGTGCTCAACAGCACACAAGACATCCCACTGATTCTCATGCAATACAGTATGGCATGTTCCTTATTGCGAGAACAAATGCCTTGCACATTCCACGAGGCTATCTTCATGTCTATTCAAAAAGGAAATCATGTGGTCAACCAGATACTCCTAGCGAGGGTCTGGTACATTGCCTCGTATTCGTGTTTCTCCTCATCATGCGCTGTGCAGCTCCACCGCCTAGTGCCGAACTTCTTTTGGTAAGGGTCAGATGGTTCCAGGGACTCCAGGGCCAAGGTGGCGCGGGCGACCATCAAACAGCATTGGTCAGAGGGAGGGCTTGGGATCATAGACCCAGAGTATCACAGTATGGCCCTCTTGGGCAAGCTAGTAGTCTGCAGCCTCACACTAGGAAGGTAAACCTAGAAGGTCCTATTGCAAGAGGGTCTTCAGGATTATAGACCGAGGCTTGGCGGTGAGTGGAGGCCGTCCTTGAGATGGATCTTCACGTCAGCCCAAATCACCTTCCCCCCTCCCAGATCACCTTTCCTTCGCAACTTACTCCGCGTGTGGCAGGGCCTCCGTAAGGCCCTAATCCAAAGCCCCCCAGGCTGCCAAGAGGAGATAGACCGTCAGCCCATGATCTAGAACCCCTAGGTCAAAAATAGGAAAGGGGTACAGATTGGCAAGTGCCCCCACATCCACTAGGCTGGTTGGGAGGCCCGCCGCCCGGCTCGTAACATCAGGACATGGCGGGAGGTGCAGAGGATGGTGGACGAGGAGGTACTGCAGCGTGTATCAAGTTGCCAGAGAGGAGTGGAGTTGAGGAGAAGGAAGATAGACGTAGCAATAGCTCTCGAGTGGCTTACTCCCCCGATACGAGAGCCGATTAAGCCTCGGGAGGTATGGGCAGCTAGGTTTTCACCAGCAGGCATCCCCTACAACTGGGAGGTAGAGTTGGCGGCACCCCACAGGGGACTTTCTTCTCCGTGCAAGAGGGGGGACGTTTGGCCCTTGACAGAGGGCAGCAGGATGAGGGGATAGCCGCTCTTTCATGGAGGAGGATTCGAGTGGTGGGCCTCATGGGAAGACATGGTGATTGGACCCCTACGTTTTTTGGGAGGAGCTCACGAAGTGGCGCCTTTGGATCCGGGAGGGCAGACCACTGATGAGTTGGAGTGGGACCTAGGAGAGTGGCTATGGCCGGCCACTGCCATCGCCAAGAAGCCACCCAGTTTCCTAGAGTACATTGCCAGGATTGGCAGACATGTACTGATGTAGGAGGATATGGATTGGGCGCCCTCAAGCAGCAGGCACTGGGCGGAGCATAGCATCACGGAGCCTTTTCGACAGACCTTCTGGCACCCCTATGGAATAGCTGGATGCCGAGGAGGATGTCGTATTTCTTATGGCTAGTGGCACATGGAGGCCTGGCAATGGGAAGTTGGCTTGCCCAAATGCAGAAGAAAGGAGGTTGTAAGTGTTGTACACAGCAGCCTCTGGAAACCCCAAATCACTGCCTTTGGTCGTGTAAGGAGGCGTAGCTCGTGTGGAGAGGAGCATGCCACATCCTTCGCCATATATCACCTAGCCTTGGATGTATCTTGTGGGGAGCTTTCTGTTGGCAAGCAGTCAGCCAAGGCCGTCACCTTTTGTTTCATTATCGAGGCACGGTCATGTGCAGTGATGGGTCTGGAGGCTCTACCCATCCGCCAGGTACTCGAGTCCACAGCAGACCACTCGGAGGTATGGGAGATCATAGGGAGTCTTACTAGATGGCATATCTGGAAGGTGCGGTGTTAGGAGGCTTTCGACGGAGAGAGACTTTCAACACAGGTGACATTAGCAGAGCTCTCGACCTCCATCGTCCACTCCCTCTGCAGCCAATGGGATTAGGTGCAGGGCGAGTTCAAGGCTCGTTAGGAGCTCCACTGTCAATTCATGCGCACTTGGGGCGGCCAAGACCTATTCTTCATGATGCAAGCAGGCAGACCCAGTTGGCGATATATAACCCCCTCCCCCCCCTAATGGCTTCTTGCCTCCATCCCCCCCAGACTGCCTCGAGAGACTTGTATACATGATGTATTTGTGATTTTGCATCAGCTCCAGCTAGTCTGTTGAGCATGAGCACTCCAATGTAAGCAGTTTTTTTGAGTAATATAATCAGCCACATTTTACTTGCAAAAAAAATATGAGAATAGTATGTAAACTCTATGTATGCATTAGGTTTAGTGTATATAGAATTAGGGATTTTGCAAACACGTAGCATGGTAGTAAAAATCCAACCCCTTTTGCAAGTCAAAAGGCATCTTGAAACAAACAATAGTTAGGCATGATATACATGATGTATCCAATATGCGGACATAGTACAATATTAAATATACATGAATTTTGAGGATATAGTATGCTGTTTCATACAATCTTCAAAATTTAGCTAGGATATTAATAGTTAGCCGAATAAGAATGAGTTGTGTGGATTTCTTGAGGTCAGAGGCATGCAATCTTAAGGCTTCATGCAAAGGCTTAGGCATTCCAATAGAGATACATGTAGAGGTAGAGGTAGAGGTAGAGAGAGGGGTAGGGCAAGGTGAAGAAGATGTAAAGGAAGAGAGACGAGGTAGAGCCTAGAGGTAGAGGTAGATGAAGGAAAGAAAGGCGAGGTAGAGCAAAAGCAGGTGGTAAGGGAGAGGATTGAGGTAGAGGTAGATGTAGAGAAATAGGTTACCACCTCATTACGAAAGTTTGTGGTCACTAGTAATACTACATAGGTATACGTGAGAGCTTGAAAGTTGAGAGCTTAAGGGTGAGATGCAACTATGAGGAGCCTATTTTATAATTAGACCAACCAAAATGGGGTCAAAAAAGGGTTTTAAAAAACATAGACAAGGTATTCAAACTTAGGGATCTAATGCTTTAAACATAGACAAGCTTTTAAAATTCATCAATCTAAGGACTCATTATCGCATAAGTGTACAATGAACCTAAATGCAATTGTGCCCATTTAGTTCACCATCATTCCATGTATACACATGGACATGTGTTTGTCTTTGAATCTTCATCGCCTCTCTTTTAGACACCACATGGGACATGCATTTGAGGCTCCAAGAATAGACTGTCCATAGTATTATTTGCATGTGACTCTCTGTTTACAACATGTGCCCTTGTGCTAAGCAAGTGAATATTTTTAATTATAAGGAGTAGAGCTGCATTCAACCCAATTGAGTAGGAATATGAAATTCTATCTATGTAAAACTTATATCATAAATGCAAAGTAGTAAAAAAACATTCTACCTATATATGACCCAGACATGTTATATGGATACATCAAAGAAAATGAAAAGCCCAAAAGAAAGAAGCAAAAAGCATTGTCTCATCCTATGGAATCAGATTCATTACGAATGAAGCCCCACTAGCTATACCTCTAGACTTCAAGACTTGTAAGAACCTGAAAGATCAAACATGTCATTACACGTACCTCATGACCATCATTTGTTATCAAAACATCATCTTCAATCCTAATTCCAATCCCCTGAAATCTGCAAGAAACATGCAGATAAGGTCCATAGAGATAGTTGAAGAAAATTTAGAGTACCCACATCATGCAAAGCACGCCCCCCCCCCCCCCCCCCCCAAACCCCCCAAAAAAAAAACACCCAAAACCATAGAGTAGACCATTGCTCAACAGACCACCCAAATTCTTCTCTACATGGGAGGAGATTGAGACTATGCTTCGGGATTTTCTCAGATGTTATGTGCCCTCATACTACCGGCTAGTTTCCTTTCGTTATCAGCATGTAGATTCAGATTTTCTTTTCTTATATCAATGATACAAGTATCCTCAAATATTTGTATCATTGATGGAGAATTGTAACTTATGGTCTCATAGGCCACTTTGGCCTCTTGTAGATGTTGATACAAGTCCATTTCATCTCTCTTTTTCTTTTCGTGAAGATAATTGAATTAAGTAGAAAATATATACATCAGACCATCTGGTCAGCATTCTCACTAAATCACTTACATTCTGTTACATCAGACCATTAGGTCATCAAAGAAAGTGACGAAAGACTATCAGGACTTAACACAAAGAGAAAATCACACAGCTGGAGTAGAGCGAACAACAGCCAGCCAAGGGGCAGCAATGTCAGGAAGAACCAGGCCAGCTGATATCATAGAAGAAATCTCCCATAGCACTAAACCTCGAATACGGGCCACAAGACCATGGATGCCCGAGACCGAATCAAAAATAAAGGCATTCCGAGTACGCCAAATATGCCACAAGGCAGTCCAACTAAGGAACTGGAAAAGGCAAGAATAATCAGAATGCAAAGAAGGCACGAAGGGAAGCTTTCCCATAATCCATGAACGGGCTGTTATCCGGAGCTAAGTTGCCGAGAGCCACACACGAGAAATAAAACTCCAGATCTATCTCGCAACTAGACAAAGGCAAAAAGATGAAGCAATGTTTCATCACATGTAGTACAGAATACACAATGACCAGCAGAGATCTTTGGAGCACATAGCACCTCTCCAGTTGGAAGACCACCAATCAGCAGTCTCCACAAGAAGACTTTACCCTGATAGGGAACCTTAGACTTCAAAAGCTGAAGGATTCTTTCCTAGCACTTCTTTTTTCCATCCCTAATATGCCATAATTTATTCACCTTTGTAGTGACCTCTTCTTGGCCTACCACTTCTTGGCCTCCACCATCTGATGGTATATTTGGTTAGCAGACCTCTTCTGGAAATCATCCGGAATCACAAACTTCAAGTCACGCCATGGAAACAATGGTTGTAGCACTGGTAAAGGAGAGAACCTCTGAAGTTTGACCTGTATGGATGACCGAATGTCACAATATCCATAGGGTACCCGTAAGTGTTGACGAATACACCGAAAAGAGTAAAGCTGGGACTGCCCAAGACTAGCACCATCAAAAACTGTTTGCAACCCCAAACAAGCCATCTGATTAAACTTGAGTCGATGCAAATCTTTGTCTGGCCAATCCAACAACCTGGAGGAGGCCAAGACTTCTCCTTGCAGCGAATTCACCTCGCGAATCTCAGGGGGACACCAAACTGAAAAACATAAGATCTCTTGCCAGGATACAATCAAATGAGAAAGGAGAAAAGACTGGGTGATCTTAATAGGCCTCGAGGAATTAAGCACATGCCACCAGGAGGCACGAATAACCGTGTTACCATGACAGATGCCACTCTTTTCAATGAAAATTTTTGCAATGTCTAACTAAGGATGACTCTGTACACATAACGCTTGCAAAAGGGCCAACCTCAAGGCTTTCATATGCAAATTAGCATCCAACAAAGCTACCCTGCCCCTTGACTGTTATCATGTTATCATCTGCATCATTGATGATGTTATTGTGGAACATTCTAGAATATGTTTAGCTACCCTCCAACACCTATAGAAGGAGGGGCTCACCATAGAGCTCTTCAATCTTCGGAGCTCAAGGAGTCAAGACCTCCAAGTACATAACAGCAAGTTCCAGTTCTAGTTCTTGTTTAGTCATGGTATCTAGTCTTGTCTTGTCTTTCATTATACTCCTGTTGTCTTGTCACCCTGTAATCTCATAGTACGAGATCATGTCTAGTACTATCTTGTATCTTGTTCATTCTTGTCAAGGGAGATCTTGTAATTTTGATATCTTGTATCCATACCTACGGTCTTGGGTTGTGGGACCCTTCATATCCTATACCTACGGTCCCTGGTTGTGGGATTTTCCATATTGTGTTAAGTTATCAGTGTACTTCATGCCCTTACATGGGATTATCTTGCAATCAAAATTCTTGTAACAAATCTTGCATCTAGTCAAGTCTCTTGACTCTTGAGCACTATCTAGTGCTCCCATAACACTATCTTGTGGAATTGTATCAAAGACTTTGTGGGAATCCACAAAGCAGTGGTAGAGTCTCTTCTTTCTTACTTTCACCTACTTAATCATGCCCTCGAAGTAAAGAGTTGGTCAAACTGTCAAGAATCCCCGTCGTCTGGATCTAGCTTGTCTTGTTACCCTCAATCTCCGTTTCTCTGCATATGTGTTGAGCTCTACCTCTAACACTGCTCCATATATCTTGACCAATGTGTGGCCCACCATGATGTTCTTGTAATTACAAGGATCTAGGGAATCTCTAGACTTTGGAAAGACATGATAGTATTCATGGTCTACTCATATGAGAAGCCTTCTAGTAGAGTTGTGTTGAATATAAAAGCAAGGAGAGAGGCCAAAATGTCCACTATTTAAATAAAATGCTCGCCTTAAATACTTGTGTGATCCATTGGTTGTCCATGTTGCAGATGTAGTATCGCTCTCTTCACCAT